>NW_027258469.1:0-73134 GCF_045791955.1 Oncorhynchus clarkii lewisi
GTTCACTCATATCTCGCGACTGTAAGGAAGTGCTATTTCTTATGCAGGTGACCAGCCTACTGCTATTACATTGCTATAACTGAGACAACGTATTTTCACAGTAAAACATGTTAGGTCCCATACAGGATAGCTCCCACACACACACACACACAGCACACACACATTACACACACTAACTGCCGAGGACACACAGATAAGACATACACCCACACATTGGGAGGAAGAGACAGCCTTGACTTGCAGAAACCAGCGCACACACCTAATCTCCTTCTTAGCTGAACATTGTGTGACAAGGAACGGCACGGCAAGACTCAGAGGGATGACGGACGGCCCAACAGGGCCAATCCAAGAAGACTACACCTCAGCCTGAACCAACCCGAAGACCCGATCTTCTAGAATCAACCTACTTTCTGTTCTGTATATGAGACATGTGCACTCTGTTATCTGGGCTCTTTTCTGCTGGTTCCTTAAGAACCGAATGAAATGGGCCCGTATACGTTGTACCAGATATCTTTACTCATAATCAAACTGTCACTTGTCATACAATAGACCACCTTGTCTGAATCGATCCTTGACCGGCTCACCCTCCTACATATCCCATTATCAACAGAAACTTGGTAGCAGAGGGATGGTTTACTAACGACCCAGTCCAGAGTGGTTGATGTGGGTGTGAGGGGGCGAGTTGGTGAAAGGACGGTTCCCGGAGGACAGGTGAAAACCATTCGGGGGTGGACAACAATTCTGCTCAACTCGGGAAACTGATCTCTGGTCGACCACAAAATAAGGTAAGCAAAACCTGTTTTATCAAACTTTGCATATTGTCGAATAGTCATACCAAATTACGATCAGTAGTACCGAGTGTGGGTAAGAATTTTTGTGTAAATTTTACATAAATAATGGACTTGAAATTGACAGTGAAGTAAACATATGTGGTAATTAGAATATCCCGATAGTCCGGCATGAGAACGGTCCGGTGGCAGACACCGGTAAGGGATGAGTAGTAGTTAGAATATTCCGATAGTCCGGCTTGAGAACGGTCCGGTGGCAGACACCGGTAAGGGATATTTAGAAGTAGACCTAAATTAACTTACAACGTAGAATATTCTGATAGTCCGGCTTGCGAACGGTCCGGTGGCAGACACCGGTAAGGGATAAAATAGTCATTATAGAGTGCTACCGATAGTCCGGCTAGTGACCGGTCCGGCTTGAGTCCGGTAAGGTGATCTATAATTGAACATAGACGTGACCAGAGTTGCTACCGATTGTCCGGCTAGTGACCGGTCGGGCGTCTGAAAAAGGGCGTGACCAGAGTTGCTACTGATAGTCCGGCTAGTGACCGGTCGTGCGTCTGCAAAAGTAGTATATAGAAACTCCAATTAGGCGTAGTGATAACCAATAGCCAGGCTGTGTCCGGTGAGGTTAAAATCCAATAGCCGGCTGTGTCCGGTGAGGTGTCTACAATAGATTAATGTATGTTGGACTGAAAAGTCCGCTTTGTGTTGTGGCCAGAATTAATGTGATAAATGTACTAATGTGTGATGTCATAGAATAAGATGTTCTAATTGATCAATTTTGTTTAAGACTATGTCCATGTAAGAATATTTGTGTGTTGACTATAGACTAAATGTAAACGGCGTTTCACAAGTCCCTGATATCAGTACCAATATTTAAAATTATTGTGGAAAAAGTATTTCCTAAATTCTAAAAAAAAAAAATATATATATATATATATTATCCAAATTGTTAAAACATTAATGTTGAAGATCATTTCCTGAATTGGGGGCTCGTGTTTAATCATTAAAACATTATTGCCGAAAATTCTGGATATATGACGGAGAGGCTCTGAGTTAAGACAGAGTACGAGTAATAGTGTCTCCTAAGAATACATCACTGGCACGAGCCAGTGACGGGCTAAGTATATCCAGAGAGTGTACAAAATATTTCCAAAAAACACGTAAATATTATTAAACTAAAATGGCGACTCCGCAACCTCTAAAATTAAAATTCAATGATTTCCTAGACCAAAAAATGGAATATAGATCAGGGGGAAAGGAACAATGGAAGCATATCAAGAAAGTTTGGGAGGGATTGAAGTTAAGATGGACACAAGCAGGTTATCTAGGAGGGGGGCCGCCAACAGGGGCCCAGTTGAAAACAATGGAATGTGGGTTAAGAGAGACGTTGCAGGAGGCTAGAGACAAGGAGGTAGAAAGAAACAAGAGCCGTTTATTTAAGAATCAAGGGACTAAACAGACAGAAAGAGCAGAAGCGGAACTAAAAAATAGGAACTTGGGCTATCGAGGAGACCACTCTAGAATTGAATGAAGGCAGAGAGGGTAAGGAGTGGAAGAGACGGGGTGAGAAGCTGTACAGAGAATGGACAGAAGGCGGGGCCATTGTGTCTCCCACTGGTCTGCTTGCTGGGGTGAGTGAAGATTTGTGTGTGTATGGTGTAAGTTGAAGCTTACTGGCGTAAATGAAGATTTGTGAGACTCAAATCGTGTGCATGAAATACGCTTGATATTCAGTCGGGAACTAATATCGGTATGAATGAGGTCGGGGACCAAGTGAGTGTGGTACATTAGGTATTTCAGTTGGAGCTGGTACCGGTGAGAATGTTGAAAAAGTCGCAGGCTTGCTGATGAGAGTTATATCATAGAATATTGAGGGGGTGTGCATGACTGTTGGAAAAAGTGTTAAACTCTATTAACGTAAAATTCTGTGTGTAGATTTATATTATGAGGTTTGAACTATACTAATATTGTAGAATTACATAATCAACATCTGAACATACTTACGTTAAACATTAATTGAGCCACTGAATAATAGATAAGATATACACTAGGGACGGGGCGAAGGGTGTGTTCGATGTAAAACGGGAGTGATGTTCTAACCAAGTGCTGAGAAATAAGGTAGATTTATTTTGTTCTTTTAATTAATTTACACAAGTACTTCCCGGTTATTGATTTTGGTTTGATTGTTCAGATAACACCACTGAAATTTAACAGGAGGTTAAGGTATACTAACATTAGAATCTGTTTTCATTATGGGGAACAATGAAAGGCCCGCAGAGTGGATTGCAGGCTGATATTATTTTACGTTAAAGGGACAGTGCACGTTTATCACAATTGTGTGAGTTTATTGGCAGGGTATAAAGCATTTTGGGGAGACAATCCTTTAAAGACTGAATGAGTTACATGAAACATTGAGGAAATTTAAAACAAATTATTTGAAGGTATTATTATAATTATTAGGTTTTGTTTGTAGCAAACGTTTTGGGTTTAAGGGGATTTCCATGTTCCCAGAGACAAGATATCTTAAAGGGGTACACTCACATATGAATTATTATACATTTTTATTTTCTGAGTCTTAATTAAATAGGTGAAATCTTTTGATAGAGGAATGTTGTTTAATATAGTAAGAAACACTTCTTTGAAGGGGTGGTATGACTTATGACCTCCATTGTAACTTTCCTTTGTGGTCTGATCAGCCTCATTGGAAAGCCATTTGGATGGAGAATCTAGGGTCATTTGTAATACTGATATTAAGGTAATTTAATACAAAAAGGCAGTGAAATTTACATTATAGTGTCATTATATTTTCTCTGATGAACGTGGTGTGAAAATTTAGCTAGGATAAGTTTTATTTATGGTAGACTCATGTTAAGTATTTGGGACATATTTTGAGCCAACAGGGCAGGGAAGAAATTGAGATATTTGTGTTTGGTTTTAACACCTGTGTATAGGGGGTGCCATTTGAATATTTAATTTGTGGTCATGGGTAATACGGTTTGTTTTTATTTTTTATTTTTTAAAGGTAAATTAATTATAGTGGGGTTTAATTAACCTATATAAGGACTTTAGAAAGTGCCACCATAGACATGTTTTTCTAAAAAAAAAAATCCATGAGTTTAGATAAAGCCAAACAGTGAGACATTTAGTTCAAATTTGGAAACATGAGAAAACGAGCTACAGACAGATAAGGGGAAAAGGCAGACAGAAGAGCCCTCCCCTGCACTGCAGAGACCTTGAAGGTTGGAGAGCAGAGAGGATAAGTTTTAAAAGGGAGCCAGGACGAGCAAAGATAACAGAATGTGTAGATAACAGTTACTGAGTGGAGACAAAAGGGAGAATTGGACATGTGGAAAATGAAAGGGGCGCTCCTACATGATAATGTCAGAACAGAAGGATAATATACTAATCTTACCTAAGTCATTATTTAGAGTAGGTAAGGTTGTTACCTGGGCAGAGCCAGGTATCAAAAGGGGGATGGGTAAATTGTGGTCTAGGATAGGATGGGGCCTATTGGATAAGAAACTAAAGATATAATCAGATAAAACATATGAGAAACTGTTTGTTAACCAAGCCTGTATGTCCAGGATTTTATGCATTACAGGTGAACTACAGGTGAAGTCACTCAATCCAGTCCCAGAGGCTTGTTGGGGGGACCATACAAGGACTCCTGGTGACAGCTAGCTGAAAGAGCTACCCGGATTCATATCGCACGGGGGAGGGTAGGACACATGACACTGTCGAACAATAAACAGTGTTCGAGAGGAGAACTGGAATTAACAGAATTCCGGGGGCCATCTCTCGAATGAAGTAACCCTCCCTGTCCTGTCACCCCTGTTTTTGTTCATAGAAGTGAAGATGTGTCTGGCTCTTGCTAGTGATGTGTTCTCTGGGAGAGGGTGGGGCTTTACAGGAGTGTCAGTGTACCTGTGTAATGGGGGAGGGTGTCCATATGGGGATTACATGATAACCAACTTAAGACAATTCTAGGATTGGAGAAGAGGGTATTCTTATAGCATAGGGGATCCCACAAAGGTGGATGGGTTTTCCATCATATGGGGAAAACCTGGGAGCACTGTTGAACTTTGTAAAGGTGATGAAATCCTACTAACCATCAAAACTATTAAGCTCTCTGATGCAGGCACTTACACCCTCGGACTACAAAGGACCGGGACAGACACGATGGGTGTGTTTTCTATTGGGGAGCTGCCAAAACCAGAGGTCCCAGACGAACCAGGGCCAGACACACTCCTCTACCACCCCTGGACCGAACCTGCCACCTACCACCACTGTGTTAAAAATCCCATTCAGGTAATTAATGTTAGAGACTACACAGCTATTGATCAATTAGGCACTGAGACTGGTTTTGATGGTAGGGACAATTTGTGGCTGTCTTATATGAGGTACACAGCTAAAACCCTGAGAAGAAAGGACTGCACTATTTGTAGTCATGCTAGACTTGTTCTGGCTATACACCCATTTGCTATAGGAGAAGGAGAGGGGTGGTTGTGTATTCTGAGAGGTTTTTACCAGGTTCAGCCCAATTCAACTCTCTGTTCCTCTTTGAGCCTTGTGTTTCCTACAATATCTCCTCATCGGGCCCCTAGGGGTGTTAAGGCATATGGGGGCAATTACAGTTGCATCACGGGTACAGGTAATGGCATGGACTATGGGAGATTGCCTGAAGCTGATTGCAGCAGTAACATAACCATTTATGCCACTTGGCCAGTTACAGGCCTAAACCAAACTAGTGGTCTGGCTGATGTGTGGTGGATATGTGGACCCAAAAGAGTACTGAGACCCATTCTTAGAGGAGACTGGCAAGGTACGTGTGCTCTGACCAGTTTGATAATTCCACTGACCATTGTTGATGTTACTTCTGAACAGCTGTTGGGTTCTGTATCCAGGGGACCTGAAAACATTCCATCCCATGGGAGACATATATGTAGTGCTCCATGGACAGAGGATGTAGTTGACATACACACTAACCTGTTGGGAGTGCCAGTGGGGGTTCCTCATGAGTTTCAGGCCTTGGGTAGGAATGATGGACTCTGGCACTTACTACCTATTATAGGTCCAGCCATAGTGGATGCTAGACAGACTGCATGGATCAGTTATATCTACTATAATCAACAGCGTTTTGTGAATTACCCCCGTGATGCACTCACTGGTCTGTCTGAACAGCTTGAGGCCACATCTAGGGTTGCCAGACAGTCTGCAAGATGTTCGGTGAACAATGTTGCACGTATATTCCTAATAACACCACTCCAGATGGTGGTATAGCTAAGGCCTTTAATGGGCTTGGTGCACTATCTGCTGAGATGAGGACCATGGCGGGGGTGGAGGAGTCTGGACTGTTCTTTTGGTTGGGAGCCTGGTTTGGTAAGTACACTGGTATGGTGGTTACTGGATTTCTGACCCTAATTCTTGTATTTTCATTATTGATGTGTTGTGCTGCTTGCATCATACCGTGTTTTAAGAAGTCTGTTACAGATGTGACTCTAACATGTTTAATCCCATTAATGACTACGGATAACCCCAGTTGTAATTGCTCTGCCTGGGATGCTGTCTATCCCATGACTAAATCTACTGCTAGGAAACCATTGTTTTCCAACAAGGTTGCCAGGGCACATTTCACCTGTGTCAAAATGACGGGAGGCGGTACTAATGTGGGACAGGTTCCTGGGAATTGGTGTCTGGATACAATCAACATTGTTGGGAGTTTCAGGCCAATATCCAGAGCAGATGTGGGGTGGTGGTGTGGCAACACTGTCCTGTTTGATAAATTACCCTCCAATACTACTGGAAGCTGTGCACTTGTTACTCTCCTTTTGCCTGTTTCTATCTACCCTACAGAGGCTGGAGACCTCATCCTTAGGGTCCAGAGGGTGAACCCTGAATATTGGAGGGGACGTTCCAGGCGTGCCACCACCCCATCTAGTGGTGATCCGACGTACAGAGACGCCATTGGAGTCCCAAGGGGAGTTCCTGACGAGTACAAGTTGGTGGATCAGGTGGCAGCTGGGTTTGAGTCCTCCATTTGTTGGTGGTGCACTGTTAATAAAAATGTGGATAGAATACATTCCAGAATCGCATTGCAGTGGATATGCTACCGGCAGAGAAAGGTGGAGCTTACACTATGTTTGGTGAACAGTGTTGTACTTTCATCCCTAATAACACAGCCTCCGATGGTAGCTTGACCGTAGCCCTAGAAGGTTTGAGGACTCTTAATGGTAAAATGAAATCTCATTCTGGGATTGATACCTCAATGTGGGACTCCTGGATGAGTGCCTTTGGTAAATATAAAACCCTGGTCTCCTCCATTTTGGTCTCCATTTCGGTGTTCGCGGCCATTTTGGTTCTCTGTGGATGCTGTTGCATTCCATGTATCCGTTCCCTTACCACTAGGGTTATCTCTAGAGCTATTGACCCTTCCCCCCTTTCCCAGATGTTTCCTCTGCTTGCTAATGACCTGCCCGAATTTGAGGATGAGGTTGAGAGTGCCTACTAGGTTTTGTTTTTCTTTTCATGAAATGCTATGACTGCTGAAATAAGGGATAATGAGTGACACCCTAGAGGGTGTCAAAAAGGGGGGCTTAAATTTCACACCATTTTCTTTTGTTCTGTTTTTGAATGAGCTGTTGTTCTCTTTTGACATGAGGGTTGCAAGTTCCTAGGTGGCTGGTAGCCAATCTAGTACATAGTGGGATCGAATGGAGAACATGAAGGTATTTTAAACTTTGTAATTGTTAGCCTAGTTTATGTCACATCTCTTAGGAGATGTGAAGAGAGGGAATCACAAAACTTTTCCTTCTGGGAAAAGTTTTCTTTTTGTGTCTGGATCTAGTTAGGTTGTGTCACGTCTCTGGGGAGACGTGAAGAGAGGGATTTGTAAGGAAGTGCTATTTCTTATGCAGGTGACCAGCCTACTGCTATTACATTGCTATAACTGAGACAACGTATTTTCACAGTAAAACATGTTAGGTCCCATACAGGATAGCTCCCACACACACACACACAGCACACACACATTACACACACTAACTGCCGAGGACACACAGATAAGACATACACCCACACATTGGGAGGAAGAGACAGCCTTGACTTGCAGAAACCAGCGCACACACCTAATCTCCTTCTTAGCTGAACATTGTGTGACAAGGAACGGCACGGCAAGACTCAGAGGGATGACGGACGGCCCAACAGGGCCGACCCACCTATGACATGTTAATAACCGCTTTGGGTCCCAAATCATAGTTTAAGAATTCATGTCAGAGGTTCTTGAGTTTATTCATCTCGAGACCCAAATGAAAAATGTACTGTCCTCGAATGATCATAGTTACGAAGAAATAGTATGTGATTACCATTGATTACTGATATCTCGCTACCCACCTCTCACCAGTGTTGCCAACTTAGCGACTTTGTCGCTATATTTAGTGAGTATTCAGAAAAAAGACAAGAATCGACAGAAGAAAGTTCAATTGTAGTTCTAAACATACTTAGGGTGTTTTTTACTCACTTTTTGTCTCTCCCGAGACGTTATTCCTCTCTCCTACAGCGTCAATCACAATTACATCCACTTGGCCAATTATGAAAATTATGTGATGACGTCATTTAGCGACTTCTAGCTACTTTTAGGACCAGCAATAGCTACTTTCCTTCCTGAGGATTTGGCAACACTGCCTCTCACATGCTCAGGCCCACTTTGCGTCCCAAAACGTAGCTTAAGAAACCCTGTTGCTAGACAATTGAAGGTGTCTGTATCGTTTCCAATATTAGTAAAAGACATCTCTTTTGTGATGTGATTTTGCTAGACAGAGATGTGGGTTAAATTAATGAGACTGGTTTGATTCAAATAGGTGTGGGTGTTCACATCTGCAACATATATGACTTTTATGGGTGCTGTGGCTTAGTTGGTTAAAGTGCCTGTCTAGTAAACAGGAGATCCTGAGTTCAAATCTCAGCAGTACCTTTTTATTGTTCACATTGGTGGAGAAGGTCAGAGGGGAGGGCACTCAGGTTTTCTCACCAATGGGTTTAGAGAATTAGAGATGACGTGAGGAGGATGCAATTGAGATATTCCAATGTCACGGAAAAAGGGCACTTTTTGAATGAGAAAAAACCTACCGACTGTGTAAAGCTCCACTGTTTCTTCAGTTTATTCATTATCGAGACCAAAATGAAAAGAGTTTAGCCAGCTTGTGCACATCACTTTCACAGCCTATGTAGGCTTTACAAAGCCAGCTCTTGTAGCCGGCCGTGATCGTATAGTGGTTAGTACTCTGCGTTGTGGTCGCAGCAACCCCGGTTCGAATCCGGGTCACGGCACTGCAATGTAATTTTAGAAGGGTTGTTTTTTGAATGAGTTAAGACTTACTATGCAAGCTAAGAAACTCAGCAACTCTGCCGTTTGACAAAGTTCCCCACCATATTGTAGGTTAATTACTTACACGAAATGATTCATCTGCTGTTTCAGACGTTTTTACCATTTTTAAGCTCGAGAGCCAAATGAGAAATGCAGTGTCCTCGAACGACCAACATTATGAAGAAATAGTGTATGATTCTGAATGTTCACTCATATCTCGCGACCCACCTATGACATGTTAATAACCGCTTTGGGTCCCAAATCATAGTTTAAGAATTCATGTCAGAGGTTCTTGAGTTTATTCATCTCGAGACCCAAATGAAAAATGTACTGTCCTCGAATGATCATAGTTACGAAGAAATAGTATGTGATTACCATTGATTACTGATATCTCGCTACCCACCTCTCACCAGTGTTGCCAACTTAGCGACTTTGTCGCTATATTTAGTGAGTATTCAGAAAAAAGACAAGAATCGACAGAAGAAAGTTCAATTGTAGTTCTAAACATACTTAGGGTGTTTTTTACTCACTTTTTGTCTCTCCCGAGACGTTATTCCTCTCTCCTACAGCGTCAATCACAATTACATCCACTTGGCCAATTATGAAAATGATGTGATGACGTCATTTAGCGACTTCTAGCTACTTTTAGGACCAGCAATAGCTACTTTCCTTCCTGAGGATTTGGCAACACTGCCTCTCACATGCTCAGGCCCACTTTGCGTCCCAAAACGTAGCTTAAGAAACCCTGTTGCTAGACAATTGAAGGTGTCTGTATCGTTTCCAATATTAGTAAAAGACATCTCTTTTGTGATGTGATTTTGCTAGACAGAGATGTGGGTTAAATTAATGAGACTGGTTTGATTCAAATAGGTGTGGGTGTTCACATCTGCAACATATATGACTTTTATGGGTGCTGTGGCTTAGTTGGTTAAAGTGCCTGTCTAGTAAACAGGAGATCCTGAGTTCAAATCTCAGCAGTACCTTTTTATTGTTCACATTGGTGGAGAAGGTCAGAGGGGAGGGCACTCAGGTTTTCTCACCAATGGGTTTAGAGAATTAGAGATGACGTGAGGAGGATGCAATTGAGATATTCCAATGTCACGGAAAAAGGGCACTTTTTGAATGAGAAAAAACCTACCGACTGTGTAAAGCTCCACTGTTTCTTCAGTTTATTCATTATCGAGACCAAAATGAAAAGAGTTTAGCCAGCTTGTGCACATCACTTTCACAGCCTATGTAGGCTTTACAAAGCCAGCTCTTGTAGCCGGCCGTGATCGTATAGTGGTTAGTACTCTGCGTTGTGGTCGCAGCAACCCCGGTTCGAATCCGGGTCACGGCACTGCAATGTAATTTTAGAAGGGTTGTTTTTTGAATGAGTTAAGACTTACTATGCAAGCTAAGAAACTCAGCAACTCTGCCGTTTGACAAAGTTCCCCACCATATTGTAGGTTAATTACTTACACGAAATGATTCATCTGCTGTTTCAGACGTTTTTACAATTTTTAAGCTCCAGAGCCAAATGAGAAATGCAGTGTCCTCGAACGACCAACATTATGAAGAAATAGTATATGATTCTGAATGTTCACTCATATCTCGCGACCCACCTATGACATGTTAATAACCGCTTTGGGTCCCAAATCATAGTTTAAGAATTCATGTCAGAGGTTCTTGAGTTTATTCATCTCGAGACCCAAATGAAAAATGTACTGTCCTCGAATGATCATAGTTACGAAGAAATAGTATGTGATTACCATTGATTACTGATATCTCGCTACCCACCTCTCACCAGTGTTGCCAACTTAGCGACTTTGTCGCTATATTTAGTGAGTATTCAGAAAAAAGACAAGAATCGACAGAAGAAAGTTCAATTGTAGTTCTAAACATACTTAGGGTGTTTTTTACTCACTTTTTGTCTCTCCCGAGACGTTATTCCTCTCTCCTACAGCGTCAATCACAATTACATCCACTTGGCCAATTATGAAAATTATGTGATGACGTCATTTAGCGACTTCTAGCTACTTTTAGGACCAGCAATAGCTACTTTCCTTCCTGAGGATTTGGCAACACTGCCTCTCACATGCTCAGGCCCACTTTGCGTCCCAAAACGTAGCTTAAGAAACCCTGTTGCTAGACAATTGAAGGTGTCTGTATCGTTTCCAATATTAGTAAAAGACATCTCTTTTGTGATGTGATTTTGCTAGACAGAGATGTGGGTTAAATTAATGAGACTGGTTTGATTCAAATAGGTGTGGGTGTTCACATCTGCAACATATATGACTTTTATGGGTGCTGTGGCTTAGTTGGTTAAAGTGCCTGTCTAGTAAACAGGAGATCCTGAGTTCAAATCTCAGCAGTACCTTTTTATTGTTCACATTGGTGGAGAAGGTCAGAGGGGAGGGCACTCAGGTTTTCTCACCAATGGGTTTAGAGAATTAGAGATGACGTGAGGAGGATGCAATTGAGATATTCCAATGTCACGGAAAAAGGGCACTTTTTGAATGAGAAAAAACCTACCGACTGTGTAAAGCTCCACTGTTTCTTCAGTTTATTCATTATCGAGACCAAAATGAAAAGAGTTTAGCCAGCTTGTGCACATCACTTTCACAGCCTATGTAGGCTTTACAAAGCCAGCTCTTGTAGCCGGCCGTGATCGTATAGTGGTTAGTACTCTGCGTTGTGGTCGCAGCAACCCCGGTTCGAATCCGGGTCACGGCACTGCAATGTAATTTTAGAAGGGTTGTTTTTTGAATGAGTTAAGACTTACTATGCAAGCTAAGAAACTCAGCAACTCTGCCGTTTGACAAAGTTCCCCACCATATTGTAGGTTAATTACTTACACGAAATGATTCATCTGCTGTTTCAGACGTTTTTACAATTTTTAAGCTCCAGAGCCAAATGAGAAATGCAGTGTCCTCGAACGACCAACATTATGAAGAAATAGTGTATGATTCTGAATGTTCACTCATATCTCGCGACCCACCTATGACATGTTAATAACCGCTTTGGGTCCCAAATCATAGTTTAAGAATTCATGTCAGAGGTTCTTGAGTTTATTCATCTCGAGACCCAAATGAAAAATGTACTGTCCTCGAATGATCATAGTTACGAAGAAATAGTATGTGATTACCATTGATTACTGATATCTCGCTACCCACCTCTCACCAGTGTTGCCAACTTAGCGACTTTGTCGCTATATTTAGTGAGTATTCAGAAAAAAGACAAGAATCGACAGAAGAAAGTTCAATTGTAGTTCTAAACATACTTAGGGTGTTTTTTACTCACTTTTTGTCTCTCCCGAGACGTTATTCCTCTCTCCTACAGCGTCAATCACAATTACATCCACTTGGCCAATTATGAAAATTATGTGATGACGTCATTTAGCGACTTCTAGCTACTTTTAGGACCAGCAATAGCTACTTTCCTTCCTGAGGATTTGGCAACACTGCCTCTCACATGCTCAGGCCCACTTTGCGTCCCAAAACGTAGCTTAAGAAACCCTGTTGCTAGACAATTGAAGGTGTCTGTATCGTTTCCAATATTAGTAAAAGACATCTCTTTTGTGATGTGATTTTGCTAGACAGAGATGTGGGTTAAATTAATGAGACTGGTTTGATTCAAATAGGTGTGGGTGTTCACATCTGCAACATATATGACTTTTATGGGTGCTGTGGCTTAGTTGGTTAAAGTGCCTGTCTAGTAAACAGGAGATCCTGAGTTCAAATCTCAGCAGTACCTTTTTATTGTTCACATTGGTGGAGAAGGTCAGAGGGGAGGGCACTCAGGTTTTCTCACCAATGGGTTTAGAGAATTAGAGATGACGTGAGGAGGATGCAATTGAGATATTCCAATGTCACGGAAAAAGGGCACTTTTTGAATGAGAAAAAACCTACCGACTGTGTAAAGCTCCACTGTTTCTTCAGTTTATTCATTATCGAGACCAAAATGAAAAGAGTTTAGCCAGCTTGTGCACATCACTTTCACAGCCTATGTAGGCTTTACAAAGCCAGCTCTTGTAGCCGGCCGTGATCGTATAGTGGTTAGTACTCTGCGTTGTGGTCGCAGCAACCCCGGTTCGAATCCGGGTCACGGCACTGCAATGTAATTTTAGAAGGGTTGTTTTTTGAATGAGTTAAGACTTACTATGCAAGCTAAGAAACTCAGCAACTCTGCCGTTTGACAAAGTTCCCCACCATATTGTAGGTTAATTACTTACACGAAATGATTCATCTGCTGTTTCAGACGTTTTTACAATTTTTAAGCTCCAGAGCCAAATGAGAAATGCAGTGTCCTCGAACGACCAACATTATGAAGAAATAGTATATGATTCTGAATGTTCACTCATATCTCGCGACCCACCTATGACATGTTAATAACCGCTTTGGGTCCCAAATCATAGTTTAAGAATTCATGTCAGAGGTTCTTGAGTTTATTCATCTCGAGACCCAAATGAAAAATGTACTGTCCTCGAATGATCATAGTTACGAAGAAATAGTATGTGATTACCATTGATTACTGATATCTCGCTACCCACCTCTCACCAGTGTTGCCAACTTAGCGACTTTGTCGCTATATTTAGTGAGTATTCAGAAAAAAGACAAGAATCGACAGAAGAAAGTTCAATTGTAGTTCTAAACATACTTAGGGTGTTTTTTACTCACTTTTTGTCTCTCCCGAGACGTTATTCCTCTCTCCTACAGCGTCAATCACAATTACATCCACTTGGCCAATTATGAAAATTATGTGATGACGTCATTTAGCGACTTCTAGCTACTTTTAGGACCAGCAATAGCTACTTTCCTTCCTGAGGATTTGGCAACACTGCCTCTCACATGCTCAGGCCCACTTTGCGTCCCAAAACGTAGCTTAAGAAACCCTGTTGCTAGACAATTGAAGGTGTCTGTATCGTTTCCAATATTAGTAAAAGACATCTCTTTTGTGATGTGATTTTGCTAGACAGAGATGTGGGTTAAATTAATGAGACTGGTTTGATTCAAATAGGTGTGGGTGTTCACATCTGCAACATATATGACTTTTATGGGTGCTGTGGCTTAGTTGGTTAAAGTGCCTGTCTAGTAAACAGGAGATCCTGAGTTCAAATCTCAGCAGTACCTTTTTATTGTTCACATTGGTGGAGAAGGTCAGAGGGGAGGGCACTCAGGTTTTCTCACCAATGGGTTTAGAGAATTAGAGATGACGTGAGGAGGATGCAATTGAGATATTCCAATGTCACGGAAAAAGGGCACTTTTTGAATGAGAAAAAACCTACCGACTGTGTAAAGCTCCACTGTTTCTTCAGTTTATTCATTATCGAGACCAAAATGAAAAGAGTTTAGCCAGCTTGTGCACATCACTTTCACAGCCTATGTAGGCTTTACAAAGCCAGCTCTTGTAGCCGGCCGTGATCGTATAGTGGTTAGTACTCTGCGTTGTGGTCGCAGCAACCCCGGTTCGAATCCGGGTCACGGCACTGCAATGTAATTTTAGAAGGGTTGTTTTTTGAATGAGTTAAGACTTACTATGCAAGCTAAGAAACTCAGCAACTCTGCCGTTTGACAAAGTTCCCCACCATATTGTAGGTTAATTACTTACACGAAATGATTCATCTGCTGTTTCAGACGTTTTTACAATTTTTAAGCTCCAGAGCCAAATGAGAAATGCAGTGTCCTCGAACGACCAACATTATGAAGAAATAGTGTATGATTCTGAATGTTCACTCATATCTCGCGACCCACCTATGACATGTTAATAACCGCTTTGGGTCCCAAATCATAGTTTAAGAATTCATGTCAGAGGTTCTTGAGTTTATTCATCTCGAGACCCAAATGAAAAATGTACTGTCCTCGAATGATCATAGTTACGAAGAAATAGTATGTGATTACCATTGATTACTGATATCTCGCTACCCACCTCTCACCAGTGTTGCCAACTTAGCGACTTTGTCGCTATATTTAGTGAGTATTCAGAAAAAAGACAAGAATCGACAGAAGAAAGTTCAATTGTAGTTCTAAACATACTTAGGGTGTTTTTTACTCACTTTTTGTCTCTCCCGAGACGTTATTCCTCTCTCCTACAGCGTCAATCACAATTACATCCACTTGGCCAATTATGAAAATTATGTGATGACGTCATTTAGCGACTTCTAGCTACTTTTAGGACCAGCAATAGCTACTTTCCTTCCTGAGGATTTGGCAACACTGCCTCTCACATGCTCAGGCCCACTTTGCGTCCCAAAACGTAGCTTAAGAAACCCTGTTGCTAGACAATTGAAGGTGTCTGTATCGTTTCCAATATTAGTAAAAGACATCTCTTTTGTGATGTGATTTTGCTAGACAGAGATGTGGGTTAAATTAATGAGACTGGTTTGATTCAAATAGGTGTGGGTGTTCACATCTGCAACATATATGACTTTTATGGGTGCTGTGGCTTAGTTGGTTAAAGTGCCTGTCTAGTAAACAGGAGATCCTGAGTTCAAATCTCAGCAGTACCTTTTTATTGTTCACATTGGTGGAGAAGGTCAGAGGGGAGGGCACTCAGGTTTTCTCACCAATGGGTTTAGAGAATTAGAGATGACGTGAGGAGGATGCAATTGAGATATTCCAATGTCACGGAAAAAGGGCACTTTTTGAATGAGAAAAAACCTACCGACTGTGTAAAGCTCCACTGTTTCTTCAGTTTATTCATTATCGAGACCAAAATGAAAAGAGTTTAGCCAGCTTGTGCACATCACTTTCACAGCCTATGTAGGCTTTACAAAGCCAGCTCTTGTAGCCGGCCGTGATCGTATAGTGGTTAGTACTCTGCGTTGTGGTCGCAGCAACCCCGGTTCGAATCCGGGTCACGGCACTGCAATGTAATTTTAGAAGGGTTGTTTTTTGAATGAGTTAAGACTTACTATGCAAGCTAAGAAACTCAGCAACTCTGCCGTTTGACAAAGTTCCCCACCATATTGTAGGTTAATTACTTACACGAAATGATTCATCTGCTGTTTCAGACGTTTTTACCATTTTTAAGCTCAGAGCCAAATGAGAAATGCAGTGTCCTCGAACGACCAACATTATGAAGAAATAGTGTATGATTCTGAATGTTCACTCATATCTCGCGACCCACCTATGACATGTTAATAACCGCTTTGGGTCCCAAATCATAGTTTAAGAATTCATGTCAGAGGTTCTTGAGTTTATTCATCTCGAGACCCAAATGAAAAATGTACTGTCCTCGAATGATCATAGTTACGAAGAAATAGTATGTGATTACCATTGATTACTGATATCTCGCTACCCACCTCTCACCAGTGTTGCCAACTTAGCGACTTTGTCGCTATATTTAGTGAGTATTCAGAAAAAAGACAAGAATCGACAGAAGAAAGTTCAATTGTAGTTCTAAACATACTTAGGGTGTTTTTTACTCACTTTTTGTCTCTCCCGAGACGTTATTCCTCTCTCCTACAGCGTCAATCACAATTACATCCACTTGGCCAATTATGAAAATTATGTGATGACGTCATTTAGCGACTTCTAGCTACTTTTAGGACCAGCAATAGCTACTTTCCTTCCTGAGGATTTGGCAACACTGCCTCTCACATGCTCAGGCCCACTTTGCGTCCCAAAACGTAGCTTAAGAAACCCTGTTGCTAGACAATTGAAGGTGTCTGTATCGTTTCCAATATTAGTAAAAGACATCTCTTTTGTGATGTGATTTTGCTAGACAGAGATGTGGGTTAAATTAATGAGACTGGTTTGATTCAAATAGGTGTGGGTGTTCACATCTGCAACATATATGACTTTTATGGGTGCTGTGGCTTAGTTGGTTAAAGTGCCTGTCTAGTAAACAGGAGATCCTGAGTTCAAATCTCAGCAGTACCTTTTTATTGTTCACATTGGTGGAGAAGGTCAGAGGGGAGGGCACTCAGGTTTTCTCACCAATGGGTTTAGAGAATTAGAGATGACGTGAGGAGGATGCAATTGAGATATTCCAATGTCACGGAAAAAGGGCACTTTTTGAATGAGAAAAAACCTACCGACTGTGTAAAGCTCCACTGTTTCTTCAGTTTATTCATTATCGAGACCAAAATGAAAAGAGTTTAGCCAGCTTGTGCACATCACTTTCACAGCCTATGTAGGCTTTACAAAGCCAGCTCTTGTAGCCGGCCGTGATCGTATAGTGGTTAGTACTCTGCGTTGTGGTCGCAGCAACCCCGGTTCGAATCCGGGTCACGGCACTGCAATGTAATTTTAGAAGGGTTGTTTTTTGAATGAGTTAAGACTTACTATGCAAGCTAAGAAACTCAGCAACTCTGCCGTTTGACAAAGTTCCCCACCATATTGTAGGTTAATTACTTACACGAAATGATTCATCTGCTGTTTCAGACGTTTTTACCATTTTTAAGCTCCAGAGCCAAATGAGAAATGCAGTGTCCTCGAACGACCAACATTATGAAGAAATAGTGTATGATTCTGAATGTTCACTCATATCTCGCGACCCACCTATGACATGTTAATAACCGCTTTGGGTCCCAAATCATAGTTTAAGAATTCATGTCAGAGGTTCTTGAGTTTATTCATCTCGAGACCCAAATGAAAAATGTACTGTCCTCGAATGATCATAGTTACGAAGAAATAGTATGTGATTACCATTGATTACTGATATCTCGCTACCCACCTCTCACCAGTGTTGCCAACTTAGCGACTTTGTCGCTATATTTAGTGAGTATTCAGAAAAAAGACAAGAATCGACAGAAGAAAGTTCAATTGTAGTTCTAAACATACTTAGGGTGTTTTTTACTCACTTTTTGTCTCTCCCGAGACGTTATTCCTCTCTCCTACAGCGTCAATCACAATTACATCCACTTGGCCAATTATGAAAATTATGTGATGACGTCATTTAGCGACTTCTAGCTACTTTTAGGACCAGCAATAGCTACTTTCCTTCCTGAGGATTTGGCAACACTGCCTCTCACATGCTCAGGCCCACTTTGCGTCCCAAAACGTAGCTTAAGAAACCCTGTTGCTAGACAATTGAAGGTGTCTGTATCGTTTCCAATATTAGTAAAAGACATCTCTTTTGTGATGTGATTTTGCTAGACAGAGATGTGGGTTAAATTAATGAGACTGGTTTGATTCAAATAGGTGTGGGTGTTCACATCTGCAACATATATGACTTTTATGGGTGCTGTGGCTTAGTTGGTTAAAGTGCCTGTCTAGTAAACAGGAGATCCTGAGTTCAAATCTCAGCAGTACCTTTTTATTGTTCACATTGGTGGAGAAGGTCAGAGGGGAGGGCACTCAGGTTTTCTCACCAATGGGTTTAGAGAATTAGAGATGACGTGAGGAGGATGCAATTGAGATATTCCAATGTCACGGAAAAAGGGCACTTTTTGAATGAGAAAAAACCTACCGACTGTGTAAAGCTCCACTGTTTCTTCAGTTTATTCATTATCGAGACCAAAATGAAAAGAGTTTAGCCAGCTTGTGCACATCACTTTCACAGCCTATGTAGGCTTTACAAAGCCAGCTCTTGTAGCCGGCCGTGATCGTATAGTGGTTAGTACTCTGCGTTGTGGTCGCAGCAACCCCGGTTCGAATCCGGGTCACGGCACTGCAATGTAATTTTAGAAGGGTTGTTTTTTGAATGAGTTAAGACTTACTATGCAAGCTAAGAAACTCAGCAACTCTGCCGTTTGACAAAGTTCCCCACCATATTGTAGGTTAATTACTTACACGAAATGATTCATCTGCTGTTTCAGACGTTTTTACCATTTTTAAGCTCGAGAGCCAAATGAGAAATGCAGTGTCCTCGAACGACCAACATTATGAAGAAATAGTGTATGATTCTGAATGTTCACTCATATCTCGCGACCCACCTATGACATGTTAATAACCGCTTTGGGTCCCAAATCATAGTTTAAGAATTCATGTCAGAGGTTCTTGAGTTTATTCATCTCGAGACCCAAATGAAAAATGTACTGTCCTCGAATGATCATAGTTACGAAGAAATAGTATGTGATTACCATTGATTACTGATATCTCGCTACCCACCTCTCACCAGTGTTGCCAACTTAGCGACTTTGTCGCTATATTTAGTGAGTATTCAGAAAAAAGACAAGAATCGACAGAAGAAAGTTCAATTGTAGTTCTAAACATACTTAGGGTGTTTTTTACTCACTTTTTGTCTCTCCCGAGACGTTATTCCTCTCTCCTACAGCGTCAATCACAATTACATCCACTTGGCCAATTATGAAAATTATGTGATGACGTCATTTAGCGACTTCTAGCTACTTTTAGGACCAGCAATAGCTACTTTCCTTCCTGAGGATTTGGCAACACTGCCTCTCACATGCTCAGGCCCACTTTGCGTCCCAAAACGTAGCTTAAGAAACCCTGTTGCTAGACAATTGAAGGTGTCTGTATCGTTTCCAATATTAGTAAAAGACATCTCTTTTGTGATGTGATTTTGCTAGACAGAGATGTGGGTTAAATTAATGAGACTGGTTTGATTCAAATAGGTGTGGGTGTTCACATCTGCAACATATATGACTTTTATGGGTGCTGTGGCTTAGTTGGTTAAAGTGCCTGTCTAGTAAACAGGAGATCCTGAGTTCAAATCTCAGCAGTACCTTTTTATTGTTCACATTGGTGGAGAAGGTCAGAGGGGAGGGCACTCAGGTTTTCTCACCAATGGGTTTAGAGAATTAGAGATGACGTGAGGAGGATGCAATTGAGATATTCCAATGTCACGGAAAAAGGGCACTTTTTGAATGAGAAAAAACCTACCGACTGTGTAAAGCTCCACTGTTTCTTCAGTTTATTCATTATCGAGACCAAAATGAAAAGAGTTTAGCCAGCTTGTGCACATCACTTTCACAGCCTATGTAGGCTTTACAAAGCCAGCTCTTGTAGCCGGCCGTGATCGTATAGTGGTTAGTACTCTGCGTTGTGGTCGCAGCAACCCCGGTTCGAATCCGGGTCACGGCACTGCAATGTAATTTTAGAAGGGTTGTTTTTTGAATGAGTTAAGACTTACTATGCAAGCTAAGAAACTCAGCAACTCTGCCGTTTGACAAAGTTCCCCACCATATTGTAGGTTAATTACTTACACGAAATGATTCATCTGCTGTTTCAGACGTTTTTACCATTTTTAAGCTCCAGAGCCAAATGAGAAATGCAGTGTCCTCGAACGACCAACATTATGAAGAAATAGTGTATGATTCTGAATGTTCACTCATATCTCGCGACCCACCTATGACATGTTAATAACCGCTTTGGGTCCCAAATCATAGTTTAAGAATTCATGTCAGAGGTTCTTGAGTTTATTCATCTCGAGACCCAAATGAAAAATGTACTGTCCTCGAATGATCATAGTTACGAAGAAATAGTATGTGATTACCATTGATTACTGATATCTCGCTACCCACCTCTCACCAGTGTTGCCAACTTAGCGACTTTGTCGCTATATTTAGTGAGTATTCAGAAAAAAGACAAGAATCGACAGAAGAAAGTTCAATTGTAGTTCTAAACATACTTAGGGTGTTTTTTACTCACTTTTTGTCTCTCCCGAGACGTTATTCCTCTCTCCTACAGCGTCAATCACAATTACATCCACTTGGCCAATTATGAAAATTATGTGATGACGTCATTTAGCGACTTCTAGCTACTTTTAGGACCAGCAATAGCTACTTTCCTTCCTGAGGATTTGGCAACACTGCCTCTCACATGCTCAGGCCCACTTTGCGTCCCAAAACGTAGCTTAAGAAACCCTGTTGCTAGACAATTGAAGGTGTCTGTATCGTTTCCAATATTAGTAAAAGACATCTCTTTTGTGATGTGATTTTGCTAGACAGAGATGTGGGTTAAATTAATGAGACTGGTTTGATTCAAATAGGTGTGGGTGTTCACATCTGCAACATATATGACTTTTATGGGTGCTGTGGCTTAGTTGGTTAAAGTGCCTGTCTAGTAAACAGGAGATCCTGAGTTCAAATCTCAGCAGTACCTTTTTATTGTTCACATTGGTGGAGAAGGTCAGAGGGGAGGGCACTCAGGTTTTCTCACCAATGGGTTTAGAGAATTAGAGATGACGTGAGGAGGATGCAATTGAGATATTCCAATGTCACGGAAAAAGGGCACTTTTTGAATGAGAAAAAACCTACCGACTGTGTAAAGCTCCACTGTTTCTTCAGTTTATTCATTATCGAGACCAAAATGAAAAGAGTTTAGCCAGCTTGTGCACATCACTTTCACAGCCTATGTAGGCTTTACAAAGCCAGCTCTTGTAGCCGGCCGTGATCGTATAGTGGTTAGTACTCTGCGTTGTGGTCGCAGCAACCCCGGTTCGAATCCGGGTCACGGCACTGCAATGTAATTTTAGAAGGGTTGTTTTTTGAATGAGTTAAGACTTACTATGCAAGCTAAGAAACTCAGCAACTCTGCCGTTTGACAAAGTTCCCCACCATATTGTAGGTTAATTACTTACACGAAATGATTCATCTGCTGTTTCAGACGTTTTTACCATTTTTAAGCTCCAGAGCCAAATGAGAAATGCAGTGTCCTCGAACGACCAACATTATGAAGAAATAGTATATGATTCTGAATGTTCACTCATATCTCGCGACCCACCTATGACATGTTAATAACCGCTTTGGGTCCCAAATCATAGTTTAAGAATTCATGTCAGAGGTTCTTGAGTTTATTCATCTCGAGACCCAAATGAAAAATGTACTGTCCTCGAATGATCATAGTTACGAAGAAATAGTATGTGATTACCATTGATTACTGATATCTCGCTACCCACCTCTCACCAGTGTTGCCAACTTAGCGACTTTGTCGCTATATTTAGTGAGTATTCAGAAAAAAGACAAGAATCGACAGAAGAAAGTTCAATTGTAGTTCTAAACATACTTAGGGTGTTTTTTACTCACTTTTTGTCTCTCCCGAGACGTTATTCCTCTCTCCTACAGCGTCAATCACAATTACATCCACTTGGCCAATTATGAAAATTATGTGATGACGTCATTTAGCGACTTCTAGCTACTTTTAGGACCAGCAATAGCTACTTTCCTTCCTGAGGATTTGGCAACACTGCCTCTCACATGCTCAGGCCCACTTTGCGTCCCAAAACGTAGCTTAAGAAACCCTGTTGCTAGACAATTGAAGGTGTCTGTATCGTTTCCAATATTAGTAAAAGACATCTCTTTTGTGATGTGATTTTGCTAGACAGAGATGTGGGTTAAATTAATGAGACTGGTTTGATTCAAATAGGTGTGGGTGTTCACATCTGCAACATATATGACTTTTATGGGTGCTGTGGCTTAGTTGGTTAAAGTGCCTGTCTAGTAAACAGGAGATCCTGAGTTCAAATCTCAGCAGTACCTTTTTATTGTTCACATTGGTGGAGAAGGTCAGAGGGGAGGGCACTCAGGTTTTCTCACCAATGGGTTTAGAGAATTAGAGATGACGTGAGGAGGATGCAATTGAGATATTCCAATGTCACGGAAAAAGGGCACTTTTTGAATGAGAAAAAACCTACCGACTGTGTAAAGCTCCACTGTTTCTTCAGTTTATTCATTATCGAGACCAAAATGAAAAGAGTTTAGCCAGCTTGTGCACATCACTTTCACAGCCTATGTAGGCTTTACAAAGCCAGCTCTTGTAGCCGGCCGTGATCGTATAGTGGTTAGTACTCTGCGTTGTGGTCGCAGCAACCCCGGTTCGAATCCGGGTCACGGCACTGCAATGTAATTTTAGAAGGGTTGTTTTTTGAATGAGTTAAGACTTACTATGCAAGCTAAGAAACTCAGCAACTCTGCCGTTTGACAAAGTTCCCCACCATATTGTAGGTTAATTACTTACACGAAATGATTCATCTGCTGTTTCAGACGTTTTTACAATTTTTAAGCTCCAGAGCCAAATGAGAAATGCAGTGTCCTCGAACGACCAACATTATGAAGAAATAGTATATGATTCTGAATGTTCACTCATATCTCGCGACCCACCTATGACATGTTAATAACCGCTTTGGGTCCCAAATCATAGTTTAAGAATTCATGTCAGAGGTTCTTGAGTTTATTCATCTCGAGACCCAAATGAAAAATGTACTGTCCTCGAATGATCATAGTTACGAAGAAATAGTATGTGATTACCATTGATTACTGATATCTCGCTACCCACCTCTCACCAGTGTTGCCAACTTAGCGACTTTGTCGCTATATTTAGTGAGTATTCAGAAAAAAGACAAGAATCGACAGAAGAAAGTTCAATTGTAGTTCTAAACATACTTAGGGTGTTTTTTACTCACTTTTTGTCTCTCCCGAGACGTTATTCCTCTCTCCTACAGCGTCAATCACAATTACATCCACTTGGCCAATTATGAAAATTATGTGATGACGTCATTTAGCGACTTCTAGCTACTTTTAGGACCAGCAATAGCTACTTTCCTTCCTGAGGATTTGGCAACACTGCCTCTCACATGCTCAGGCCCACTTTGCGTCCCAAAACGTAGCTTAAGAAACCCTGTTGCTAGACAATTGAAGGTGTCTGTATCGTTTCCAATATTAGTAAAAGACATCTCTTTTGTGATGTGATTTTGCTAGACAGAGATGTGGGTTAAATTAATGAGACTGGTTTGATTCAAATAGGTGTGGGTGTTCACATCTGCAACATATATGACTTTTATGGGTGCTGTGGCTTAGTTGGTTAAAGTGCCTGTCTAGTAAACAGGAGATCCTGAGTTCAAATCTCAGCAGTACCTTTTTATTGTTCACATTGGTGGAGAAGGTCAGAGGGGAGGGCACTCAGGTTTTCTCACCAATGGGTTTAGAGAATTAGAGATGACGTGAGGAGGATGCAATTGAGATATTCCAATGTCACGGAAAAAGGGCACTTTTTGAATGAGAAAAAACCTACCGACTGTGTAAAGCTCCACTGTTTCTTCAGTTTATTCATTATCGAGACCAAAATGAAAAGAGTTTAGCCAGCTTGTGCACATCACTTTCACAGCCTATGTAGGCTTTACAAAGCCAGCTCTTGTAGCCGGCCGTGATCGTATAGTGGTTAGTACTCTGCGTTGTGGTCGCAGCAACCCCGGTTCGAATCCGGGTCACGGCACTGCAATGTAATTTTAGAAGGGTTGTTTTTTGAATGAGTTAAGACTTACTATGCAAGCTAAGAAACTCAGCAACTCTGCCGTTTGACAAAGTTCCCCACCATATTGTAGGTTAATTACTTACACGAAATGATTCATCTGCTGTTTCAGACGTTTTTACAATTTTTAAGCTTCAGAGCCAAATGAGAAATGCAGTGTCCTCGAACGACCAACATTATGAAGAAATAGTGTATGATTCTGAATGTTCACTCATATCTCGCGACCCACCTATGACATGTTAATAACCGCTTTGGGTCCCAAATCATAGTTTAAGAATTCATGTCAGAGGTTCTTGAGTTTATTCATCTCGAGACCCAAATGAAAAATGTACTGTCCTCGAATGATCATAGTTACGAAGAAATAGTATGTGATTAACATTGATTACTGATATCTCGCTACCCACCTCTCACCAGTGTTGCCAACTTAGCGACTTTGTCGCTATATTTAGTGAGTATTCAGAAAAAAGACAAGAATCGACAGAAGAAAGTTCAATTGTAGTTCTAAACATACTTAGGGTGTTTTTTACTCACTTTTTGTCTCTCCCGAGACGTTATTCCTCTCTCCTACAGCGTCAATCACAATTACATCCACTTGGCCAATTATGAAAATGATGTGATGACGTCATTTAGCGACTTCTAGCTACTTTTAGGACCAGCAATAGCTACTTTCCTTCCTGAGGATTTGGCAACACTGCCTCTCACATGCTCAGGCCCACTTTGCGTCCCAAAACGTAGCTTAAGAAACCCTGTTGCTAGACAATTGAAGGTGTCTGTATCGTTTCCAATATTAGTAAAAGACATCTCTTTTGTGATGTGATTTTGCTAGACAGAGATGTGGGTTAAATTAATGAGACTGGTTTGATTCAAATAGGTGTGGGTGTTCACATCTGCAACATATATGACTTTTATGGGTGCTGTGGCTTAGTTGGTTAAAGTGCCTGTCTAGTAAACAGGAGATCCTGAGTTCAAATCTCAGCAGTACCTTTTTATTGTTCACATTGGTGGAGAAGGTCAGAGGGGAGGGCACTCAGGTTTTCTCACCAATGGGTTTAGAGAATTAGAGATGACGTGAGGAGGATGCAATTGAGATATTCCAATGTCACGGAAAAAGGGCACTTTTTGAATGAGAAAAAACCTACCGACTGTGTAAAGCTCCACTGTTTCTTCAGTTTATTCATTATCGAGACCAAAATGAAAAGAGTTTAGCCAGCTTGTGCACATCACTTTCACAGCCTATGTAGGCTTTACAAAGCCAGCTCTTGTAGCCGGCCGTGATCGTATAGTGGTTAGTACTCTGCGTTGTGGTCGCAGCAACCCCGGTTCGAATCCGGGTCACGGCACTGCAATGTAATTTTAGAAGGGTTGTTTTTTGAATGAGTTAAGACTTACTATGCAAGCTAAGAAACTCAGCAACTCTGCCGTTTGACAAAGTTCCCCACCATATTGTAGGTTAATTACTTACACGAAATGATTCATCTGCTGTTTCAGACGTTTTTACAATTTTTAAGCTCCAGAGCCAAATGAGAAATGCAGTGTCCTCGAACGACCAACATTATGAAGAAATAGTATATGATTCTGAATGTTCACTCATATCTCGCGACCCACCTATGACATGTTAATAACCGCTTTGGGTCCCAAATCATAGTTTAAGAATTCATGTCAGAGGTTCTTGAGTTTATTCATCTCGAGACCCAAATGAAAAATGTACTGTCCTCGAATGATCATAGTTACGAAGAAATAGTATGTGATTACCATTGATTACTGATATCTCGCTACCCACCTCTCACCAGTGTTGCCAACTTAGCGACTTTGTCGCTATATTTAGTGAGTATTCAGAAAAAAGACAAGAATCGACAGAAGAAAGTTCAATTGTAGTTCTAAACATACTTAGGGTGTTTTTTACTCACTTTTTGTCTCTCCCGAGACGTTATTCCTCTCTCCTACAGCGTCAATCACAATTACATCCACTTGGCCAATTATGAAAATTATGTGATGACGTCATTTAGCGACTTCTAGCTACTTTTAGGACCAGCAATAGCTACTTTCCTTCCTGAGGATTTGGCAACACTGCCTCTCACATGCTCAGGCCCACTTTGCGTCCCAAAACGTAGCTTAAGAAACCCTGTTGCTAGACAATTGAAGGTGTCTGTATCGTTTCCAATATTAGTAAAAGACATCTCTTTTGTGATGTGATTTTGCTAGACAGAGATGTGGGTTAAATTAATGAGACTGGTTTGATTCAAATAGGTGTGGGTGTTCACATCTGCAACATATATGACTTTTATGGGTGCTGTGGCTTAGTTGGTTAAAGTGCCTGTCTAGTAAACAGGAGATCCTGAGTTCAAATCTCAGCAGTACCTTTTTATTGTTCACATTGGTGGAGAAGGTCAGAGGGGAGGGCACTCAGGTTTTCTCACCAATGGGTTTAGAGAATTAGAGATGACGTGAGGAGGATGCAATTGAGATATTCCAATGTCACGGAAAAAGGGCACTTTTTGAATGAGAAAAAACCTACCGACTGTGTAAAGCTCCACTGTTTCTTCAGTTTATTCATTATCGAGACCAAAATGAAAAGAGTTTAGCCAGCTTGTGCACATCACTTTCACAGCCTATGTAGGCTTTACAAAGCCAGCTCTTGTAGCCGGCCGTGATCGTATAGTGGTTAGTACTCTGCGTTGTGGTCGCAGCAACCCCGGTTCGAATCCGGGTCACGGCACTGCAATGTAATTTTAGAAGGGTTGTTTTTTGAATGAGTTAAGACTTACTATGCAAGCTAAGAAACTCAGCAACTCTGCCGTTTGACAAAGTTCCCCACCATATTGTAGGTTAATTACTTACACGAAATGATTCATCTGCTGTTTCAGACGTTTTTACAATTTTTAAGCTCCAGAGCCAAATGAGAAATGCAGTGTCCTCGAACGACCAACATTATGAAGAAATAGTATATGATTCTGAATGTTCACTCATATCTCGCGACCCACCTATGACATGTTAATAACCGCTTTGGGTCCCAAATCATAGTTTAAGAATTCATGTCAGAGGTTCTTGAGTTTATTCATCTCGAGACCCAAATGAAAAATGTACTGTCCTCGAATGATCATAGTTACGAAGAAATAGTATGTGATTACCATTGATTACTGATATCTCGCTACCCACCTCTCACCAGTGTTGCCAACTTAGCGACTTTGTCGCTATATTTAGTGAGTATTCAGAAAAAAGACAAGAATCGACAGAAGAAAGTTCAATTGTAGTTCTAAACATACTTAGGGTGTTTTTTACTCACTTTTTGTCTCTCCCGAGACGTTATTCCTCTCTCCTACAGCGTCAATCACAATTACATCCACTTGGCCAATTATGAAAATTATGTGATGACGTCATTTAGCGACTTCTAGCTACTTTTAGGACCAGCAATAGCTACTTTCCTTCCTGAGGATTTGGCAACACTGCCTCTCACATGCTCAGGCCCACTTTGCGTCCCAAAACGTAGCTTAAGAAACCCTGTTGCTAGACAATTGAAGGTGTCTGTATCGTTTCCAATATTAGTAAAAGACATCTCTTTTGTGATGTGATTTTGCTAGACAGAGATGTGGGTTAAATTAATGAGACTGGTTTGATTCAAATAGGTGTGGGTGTTCACATCTGCAACATATATGACTTTTATGGGTGCTGTGGCTTAGTTGGTTAAAGTGCCTGTCTAGTAAACAGGAGATCCTGAGTTCAAATCTCAGCAGTACCTTTTTATTGTTCACATTGGTGGAGAAGGTCAGAGGGGAGGGCACTCAGGTTTTCTCACCAATGGGTTTAGAGAATTAGAGATGACGTGAGGAGGATGCAATTGAGATATTCCAATGTCACGGAAAAAGGGCACTTTTTGAATGAGAAAAAACCTACCGACTGTGTAAAGCTCCACTGTTTCTTCAGTTTATTCATTATCGAGACCAAAATGAAAAGAGTTTAGCCAGCTTGTGCACATCACTTTCACAGCCTATGTAGGCTTTACAAAGCCAGCTCTTGTAGCCGGCCGTGATCGTATAGTGGTTAGTACTCTGCGTTGTGGTCGCAGCAACCCCGGTTCGAATCCGGGTCACGGCACTGCAATGTAATTTTAGAAGGGTTGTTTTTTGAATGAGTTAAGACTTACTATGCAAGCTAAGAAACTCAGCAACTCTGCCGTTTGACAAAGTTCCCCACCATATTGTAGGTTAATTACTTACACGAAATGATTCATCTGCTGTTTCAGACGTTTTTACAATTTTTAAGCTCCAGAGCCAAATGAGAAATGCAGTGTCCTCGAACGACCAACATTATGAAGAAATAGTATATGATTCTGAATGTTCACTCATATCTCGCGACCCACCTATGACATGTTAATAACCGCTTTGGGTCCCAAATCATAGTTTAAGAATTCATGTCAGAGGTTCTTGAGTTTATTCATCTCGAGACCCAAATGAAAAATGTACTGTCCTCGAATGATCATAGTTACGAAGAAATAGTATGTGATTACCATTGATTACTGATATCTCGCTACCCACCTCTCACCAGTGTTGCCAACTTAGCGACTTTGTCGCTATATTTAGTGAGTATTCAGAAAAAAGACAAGAATCGACAGAAGAAAGTTCAATTGTAGTTCTAAACATACTTAGGGTGTTTTTTACTCACTTTTTGTCTCTCCCGAGACGTTATTCCTCTCTCCTACAGCGTCAATCACAATTACATCCACTTGGCCAATTATGAAAATTATGTGATGACGTCATTTAGCGACTTCTAGCTACTTTTAGGACCAGCAATAGCTACTTTCCTTCCTGAGGATTTGGCAACACTGCCTCTCACATGCTCAGGCCCACTTTGCGTCCCAAAACGTAGCTTAAGAAACCCTGTTGCTAGACAATTGAAGGTGTCTGTATCGTTTCCAATATTAGTAAAAGACATCTCTTTTGTGATGTGATTTTGCTAGACAGAGATGTGGGTTAAATTAATGAGACTGGTTTGATTCAAATAGGTGTGGGTGTTCACATCTGCAACATATATGACTTTTATGGGTGCTGTGGCTTAGTTGGTTAAAGTGCCTGTCTAGTAAACAGGAGATCCTGAGTTCAAATCTCAGCAGTACCTTTTTATTGTTCACATTGGTGGAGAAGGTCAGAGGGGAGGGCACTCAGGTTTTCTCACCAATGGGTTTAGAGAATTAGAGATGACGTGAGGAGGATGCAATTGAGATATTCCAATGTCACGGAAAAAGGGCACTTTTTGAATGAGAAAAAACCTACCGACTGTGTAAAGCTCCACTGTTTCTTCAGTTTATTCATTATCGAGACCAAAATGAAAAGAGTTTAGCCAGCTTGTGCACATCACTTTCACAGCCTATGTAGGCTTTACAAAGCCAGCTCTTGTAGCCGGCCGTGATCGTATAGTGGTTAGTACTCTGCGTTGTGGTCGCAGCAACCCCGGTTCGAATCCGGGTCACGGCACTGCAATGTAATTTTAGAAGGGTTGTTTTTTGAATGAGTTAAGACTTACTATGCAAGCTAAGAAACTCAGCAACTCTGCCGTTTGACAAAGTTCCCCACCATATTGTAGGTTAATTACTTACACGAAATGATTCATCTGCTGTTTCAGACGTTTTTACCATTTTTAAGCTCCAGAGCCAAATGAGAAATGCAGTGTCCTCGAACGACCAACATTATGAAGAAATAGTGTATGATTCTGAATGTTCACTCATATCTCGCGACCCACCTATGACATGTTAATAACCGCTTTGGGTCCCAAATCATAGTTTAAGAATTCATGTCAGAGGTTCTTGAGTTTATTCATCTCGAGACCCAAATGAAAAATGTACTGTCCTCGAATGATCATAGTTACGAAGAAATAGTATGTGATTACCATTGATTACTGATATCTCGCTACCCACCTCTCACCAGTGTTGCCAACTTAGCGACTTTGTCGCTATATTTAGTGAGTATTCAGAAAAAAGACAAGAATCGACAGAAGAAAGTTCAATTGTAGTTCTAAACATACTTAGGGTGTTTTTTACTCACTTTTTGTCTCTCCCGAGACGTTATTCCTCTCTCCTACAGCGTCAATCACAATTACATCCACTTGGCCAATTATGAAAATTATGTGATGACGTCATTTAGCGACTTCTAGCTACTTTTAGGACCAGCAATAGCTACTTTCCTTCCTGAGGATTTGGCAACACTGCCTCTCACATGCTCAGGCCCACTTTGCGTCCCAAAACGTAGCTTAAGAAACCCTGTTGCTAGACAATTGAAGGTGTCTGTATCGTTTCCAATATTAGTAAAAGACATCTCTTTTGTGATGTGATTTTGCTAGACAGAGATGTGGGTTAAATTAATGAGACTGGTTTGATTCAAATAGGTGTGGGTGTTCACATCTGCAACATATATGACTTTTATGGGTGCTGTGGCTTAGTTGGTTAAAGTGCCTGTCTAGTAAACAGGAGATCCTGAGTTCAAATCTCAGCAGTACCTTTTTATTGTTCACATTGGTGGAGAAGGTCAGAGGGGAGGGCACTCAGGTTTTCTCACCAATGGGTTTAGAGAATTAGAGATGACGTGAGGAGGATGCAATTGAGATATTCCAATGTCACGGAAAAAGGGCACTTTTTGAATGAGAAAAAACCTACCGACTGTGTAAAGCTCCACTGTTTCTTCAGTTTATTCATTATCGAGACCAAAATGAAAAGAGTTTAGCCAGCTTGTGCACATCACTTTCACAGCCTATGTAGGCTTTACAAAGCCAGCTCTTGTAGCCGGCCGTGATCGTATAGTGGTTAGTACTCTGCGTTGTGGTCGCAGCAACCCCGGTTCGAATCCGGGTCACGGCACTGCAATGTAATTTTAGAAGGGTTGTTTTTTGAATGAGTTAAGACTTACTATGCAAGCTAAGAAACTCAGCAACTCTGCCGTTTGACAAAGTTCCCCACCATATTGTAGGTTAATTACTTACACGAAATGATTCATCTGCTGTTTCAGACGTTTTTACCATTTTTAAGCTCCAGAGCCAAATGAGAAATGCAGTGTCCTCGAACGACCAACATTATGAAGAAATAGTATATGATTCTGAATGTTCACTCATATCTCGCGACCCACCTATGACATGTTAATAACCGCTTTGGGTCCCAAATCATAGTTTAAGAATTCATGTCAGAGGTTCTTGAGTTTATTCATCTCGAGACCCAAATGAAAAATGTACTGTCCTCGAATGATCATAGTTACGAAGAAATAGTATGTGATTACCATTGATTACTGATATCTCGCTACCCACCTCTCACCAGTGTTGCCAACTTAGCGACTTTGTCGCTATATTTAGTGAGTATTCAGAAAAAAGACAAGAATCGACAGAAGAAAGTTCAATTGTAGTTCTAAACATACTTAGGGTGTTTTTTACTCACTTTTTGTCTCTCCCGAGACGTTATTCCTCTCTCCTACAGCGTCAATCACAATTACATCCACTTGGCCAATTATGAAAATTATGTGATGACGTCATTTAGCGACTTCTAGCTACTTTTAGGACCAGCAATAGCTACTTTCCTTCCTGAGGATTTGGCAACACTGCCTCTCACATGCTCAGGCCCACTTTGCGTCCCAAAACGTAGCTTAAGAAACCCTGTTGCTAGACAATTGAAGGTGTCTGTATCGTTTCCAATATTAGTAAAAGACATCTCTTTTGTGATGTGATTTTGCTAGACAGAGATGTGGGTTAAATTAATGAGACTGGTTTGATTCAAATAGGTGTGGGTGTTCACATCTGCAACATATATGACTTTTATGGGTGCTGTGGCTTAGTTGGTTAAAGTGCCTGTCTAGTAAACAGGAGATCCTGAGTTCAAATCTCAGCAGTACCTTTTTATTGTTCACATTGGTGGAGAAGGTCAGAGGGGAGGGCACTCAGGTTTTCTCACCAATGGGTTTAGAGAATTAGAGATGACGTGAGGAGGATGCAATTGAGATATTCCAATGTCACGGAAAAAGGGCACTTTTTGAATGAGAAAAAACCTACCGACTGTGTAAAGCTCCACTGTTTCTTCAGTTTATTCATTATCGAGACCAAAATGAAAAGAGTTTAGCCAGCTTGTGCACATCACTTTCACAGCCTATGTAGGCTTTACAAAGCCAGCTCTTGTAGCCGGCCGTGATCGTATAGTGGTTAGTACTCTGCGTTGTGGTCGCAGCAACCCCGGTTCGAATCCGGGTCACGGCACTGCAATGTAATTTTAGAAGGGTTGTTTTTTGAATGAGTTAAGACTTACTATGCAAGCTAAGAAACTCAGCAACTCTGCCGTTTGACAAAGTTCCCCACCATATTGTAGGTTAATTACTTACACGAAATGATTCATCTGCTGTTTCAGACGTTTTTACAATTTTTAAGCTCCAGAGCCAAATGAGAAATGCAGTGTCCTCGAACGACCAACATTATGAAGAAATAGTATATGATTCTGAATGTTCACTCATATCTCGCGACCCACCTATGACATGTTAATAACCGCTTTGGGTCCCAAATCATAGTTTAAGAATTCATGTCAGAGGTTCTTGAGTTTATTCATCTCGAGACCCAAATGAAAAATGTACTGTCCTCGAATGATCATAGTTACGAAGAAATAGTATGTGATTACCATTGATTACTGATATCTCGCTACCCACCTCTCACCAGTGTTGCCAACTTAGCGACTTTGTCGCTATATTTAGTGAGTATTCAGAAAAAAGACAAGAATCGACAGAAGAAAGTTCAATTGTAGTTCTAAACATACTTAGGGTGTTTTTTACTCACTTTTTGTCTCTCCCGAGACGTTATTCCTCTCTCCTACAGCGTCAATCACAATTACATCCACTTGGCCAATTATGAAAATTATGTGATGACGTCATTTAGCGACTTCTAGCTACTTTTAGGACCAGCAATAGCTACTTTCCTTCCTGAGGATTTGGCAACACTGCCTCTCACATGCTCAGGCCCACTTTGCGTCCCAAAACGTAGCTTAAGAAACCCTGTTGCTAGACAATTGAAGGTGTCTGTATCGTTTCCAATATTAGTAAAAGACATCTCTTTTGTGATGTGATTTTGCTAGACAGAGATGTGGGTTAAATTAATGAGACTGGTTTGATTCAAATAGGTGTGGGTGTTCACATCTGCAACATATATGACTTTTATGGGTGCTGTGGCTTAGTTGGTTAAAGTGCCTGTCTAGTAAACAGGAGATCCTGAGTTCAAATCTCAGCAGTACCTTTTTATTGTTCACATTGGTGGAGAAGGTCAGAGGGGAGGGCACTCAGGTTTTCTCACCAATGGGTTTAGAGAATTAGAGATGACGTGAGGAGGATGCAATTGAGATATTCCAATGTCACGGAAAAAGGGCACTTTTTGAATGAGAAAAAACCTACCGACTGTGTAAAGCTCCACTGTTTCTTCAGTTTATTCATTATCGAGACCAAAATGAAAAGAGTTTAGCCAGCTTGTGCACATCACTTTCACAGCCTATGTAGGCTTTACAAAGCCAGCTCTTGTAGCCGGCCGTGATCGTATAGTGGTTAGTACTCTGCGTTGTGGTCGCAGCAACCCCGGTTCGAATCCGGGTCACGGCACTGCAATGTAATTTTAGAAGGGTTGTTTTTTGAATGAGTTAAGACTTACTATGCAAGCTAAGAAACTCAGCAACTCTGCCGTTTGACAAAGTTCCCCACCATATTGTAGGTTAATTACTTACACGAAATGATTCATCTGCTGTTTCAGACGTTTTTACCATTTTTAAGCTCCAGAGCCAAATGAGAAATGCAGTGTCCTCGAACGACCAACATTATGAAGAAATAGTGTATGATTCTGAATGTTCACTCATATCTCGCGACCCACCTATGACATGTTAATAACCGCTTTGGGTCCCAAATCATAGTTTAAGAATTCATGTCAGAGGTTCTTGAGTTTATTCATCTCGAGACCCAAATGAAAAATGTACTGTCCTCGAATGATCATAGTTACGAAGAAATAGTATGTGATTACCATTGATTACTGATATCTCGCTACCCACCTCTCACCAGTGTTGCCAACTTAGCGACTTTGTCGCTATATTTAGTGAGTATTCAGAAAAAAGACAAGAATCGACAGAAGAAAGTTCAATTGTAGTTCTAAACATACTTAGGGTGTTTTTTACTCACTTTTTGTCTCTCCCGAGACGTTATTCCTCTCTCCTACAGCGTCAATCACAATTACATCCACTTGGCCAATTATGAAAATTATGTGATGACGTCATTTAGCGACTTCTAGCTACTTTTAGGACCAGCAATAGCTACTTTCCTTCCTGAGGATTTGGCAACACTGCCTCTCACATGCTCAGGCCCACTTTGCGTCCCAAAACGTAGCTTAAGAAACCCTGTTGCTAGACAATTGAAGGTGTCTGTATCGTTTCCAATATTAGTAAAAGACATCTCTTTTGTGATGTGATTTTGCTAGACAGAGATGTGGGTTAAATTAATGAGACTGGTTTGATTCAAATAGGTGTGGGTGTTCACATCTGCAACATATATGACTTTTATGGGTGCTGTGGCTTAGTTGGTTAAAGTGCCTGTCTAGTAAACAGGAGATCCTGAGTTCAAATCTCAGCAGTACCTTTTTATTGTTCACATTGGTGGAGAAGGTCAGAGGGGAGGGCACTCAGGTTTTCTCACCAATGGGTTTAGAGAATTAGAGATGACGTGAGGAGGATGCAATTGAGATATTCCAATGTCACGGAAAAAGGGCACTTTTTGAATGAGAAAAAACCTACCGACTGTGTAAAGCTCCACTGTTTCTTCAGTTTATTCATTATCGAGACCAAAATGAAAAGAGTTTAGCCAGCTTGTGCACATCACTTTCACAGCCTATGTAGGCTTTACAAAGCCAGCTCTTGTAGCCGGCCGTGATCGTATAGTGGTTAGTACTCTGCGTTGTGGTCGCAGCAACCCCGGTTCGAATCCGGGTCACGGCACTGCAATGTAATTTTAGAAGGGTTGTTTTTTGAATGAGTTAAGACTTACTATGCAAGCTAAGAAACTCAGCAACTCTGCCGTTTGACAAAGTTCCCCACCATATTGTAGGTTAATTACTTACACGAAATGATTCATCTGCTGTTTCAGACGTTTTTACCATTTTTAAGCTCAGAGCCAAATGAGAAATGCAGTGTCCTCGAACGACCAACATTATGAAGAAATAGTGTATGATTCTGAATGTTCACTCATATCTCGCGACCCACCTATGACATGTTAATAACCGCTTTGGGTCCCAAATCATAGTTTAAGAATTCATGTCAGAGGTTCTTGAGTTTATTCATCTCGAGACCCAAATGAAAAATGTACTGTCCTCGAATGATCATAGTTACGAAGAAATAGTATGTGATTACCATTGATTACTGATATCTCGCTACCCACCTCTCACCAGTGTTGCCAACTTAGCGACTTTGTCGCTATATTTAGTGAGTATTCAGAAAAAAGACAAGAATCGACAGAAGAAAGTTCAATTGTAGTTCTAAACATACTTAGGGTGTTTTTTACTCACTTTTTGTCTCTCCCGAGACGTTATTCCTCTCTCCTACAGCGTCAATCACAATTACATCCACTTGGCCAATTATGAAAATTATGTGATGACGTCATTTAGCGACTTCTAGCTACTTTTAGGACCAGCAATAGCTACTTTCCTTCCTGAGGATTTGGCAACACTGCCTCTCACATGCTCAGGCCCACTTTGCGTCCCAAAACGTAGCTTAAGAAACCCTGTTGCTAGACAATTGAAGGTGTCTGTATCGTTTCCAATATTAGTAAAAGACATCTCTTTTGTGATGTGATTTTGCTAGACAGAGATGTGGGTTAAATTAATGAGACTGGTTTGATTCAAATAGGTGTGGGTGTTCACATCTGCAACATATATGACTTTTATGGGTGCTGTGGCTTAGTTGGTTAAAGTGCCTGTCTAGTAAACAGGAGATCCTGAGTTCAAATCTCAGCAGTACCTTTTTATTGTTCACATTGGTGGAGAAGGTCAGAGGGGAGGGCACTCAGGTTTTCTCACCAATGGGTTTAGAGAATTAGAGATGACGTGAGGAGGATGCAATTGAGATATTCCAATGTCACGGAAAAAGGGCACTTTTTGAATGAGAAAAAACCTACCGACTGTGTAAAGCTCCACTGTTTCTTCAGTTTATTCATTATCGAGACCAAAATGAAAAGAGTTTAGCCAGCTTGTGCACATCACTTTCACAGCCTATGTAGGCTTTACAAAGCCAGCTCTTGTAGCCGGCCGTGATCGTATAGTGGTTAGTACTCTGCGTTGTGGTCGCAGCAACCCCGGTTCGAATCCGGGTCACGGCACTGCAATGTAATTTTAGAAGGGTTGTTTTTTGAATGAGTTAAGACTTACTATGCAAGCTAAGAAACTCAGCAACTCTGCCGTTTGACAAAGTTCCCCACCATATTGTAGGTTAATTACTTACACGAAATGATTCATCTGCTGTTTCAGACGTTTTTACCATTTTTAAGCTCCAGAGCCAAATGAGAAATGCAGTGTCCTCGAACGACCAACATTATGAAGAAATAGTGTATGATTCTGAATGTTCACTCATATCTCGCGACCCACCTATGACATGTTAATAACCGCTTTGGGTCCCAAATCATAGTTTAAGAATTCATGTCAGAGGTTCTTGAGTTTATTCATCTCGAGACCCAAATGAAAAATGTACTGTCCTCGAATGATCATAGTTACGAAGAAATAGTATGTGATTACCATTGATTACTGATATCTCGCTACCCACCTCTCACCAGTGTTGCCAACTTAGCGACTTTGTCGCTATATTTAGTGAGTATTCAGAAAAAAGACAAGAATCGACAGAAGAAAGTTCAATTGTAGTTCTAAACATACTTAGGGTGTTTTTTACTCACTTTTTGTCTCTCCCGAGACGTTATTCCTCTCTCCTACAGCGTCAATCACAATTACATCCACTTGGCCAATTATGAAAATTATGTGATGACGTCATTTAGCGACTTCTAGCTACTTTTAGGACCAGCAATAGCTACTTTCCTTCCTGAGGATTTGGCAACACTGCCTCTCACATGCTCAGGCCCACTTTGCGTCCCAAAACGTAGCTTAAGAAACCCTGTTGCTAGACAATTGAAGGTGTCTGTATCGTTTCCAATATTAGTAAAAGACATCTCTTTTGTGATGTGATTTTGCTAGACAGAGATGTGGGTTAAATTAATGAGACTGGTTTGATTCAAATAGGTGTGGGTGTTCACATCTGCAACATATATGACTTTTATGGGTGCTGTGGCTTAGTTGGTTAAAGTGCCTGTCTAGTAAACAGGAGATCCTGAGTTCAAATCTCAGCAGTACCTTTTTATTGTTCACATTGGTGGAGAAGGTCAGAGGGGAGGGCACTCAGGTTTTCTCACCAATGGGTTTAGAGAATTAGAGATGACGTGAGGAGGATGCAATTGAGATATTCCAATGTCACGGAAAAAGGGCACTTTTTGAATGAGAAAAAACCTACCGACTGTGTAAAGCTCCACTGTTTCTTCAGTTTATTCATTATCGAGACCAAAATGAAAAGAGTTTAGCCAGCTTGTGCACATCACTTTCACAGCCTATGTAGGCTTTACAAAGCCAGCTCTTGTAGCCGGCCGTGATCGTATAGTGGTTAGTACTCTGCGTTGTGGTCGCAGCAACCCCGGTTCGAATCCGGGTCACGGCACTGCAATGTAATTTTAGAAGGGTTGTTTTTTGAATGAGTTAAGACTTACTATGCAAGCTAAGAAACTCAGCAACTCTGCCGTTTGACAAAGTTCCCCACCATATTGTAGGTTAATTACTTACACGAAATGATTCATCTGCTGTTTCAGACGTTTTTACAATTTTTAAGCTCCAGAGCCAAATGAGAAATGCAGTGTCCTCGAACGACCAACATTATGAAGAAATAGTGTATGATTCTGAATGTTCACTCATATCTCGCGACCCACCTATGACATGTTAATAACCGCTTTGGGTCCCAAATCATAGTTTAAGAATTCATGTCAGAGGTTCTTGAGTTTATTCATCTCGAGACCCAAATGAAAAATGTACTGTCCTCGAATGATCATAGTTACGAAGAAATAGTATGTGATTACCATTGATTACTGATATCTCGCTACCCACCTCTCACCAGTGTTGCCAACTTAGCGACTTTGTCGCTATATTTAGTGAGTATTCAGAAAAAAGACAAGAATCGACAGAAGAAAGTTCAATTGTAGTTCTAAACATACTTAGGGTGTTTTTTACTCACTTTTTGTCTCTCCCGAGACGTTATTCCTCTCTCCTACAGCGTCAATCACAATTACATCCACTTGGCCAATTATGAAAATTATGTGATGACGTCATTTAGCGACTTCTAGCTACTTTTAGGACCAGCAATAGCTACTTTCCTTCCTGAGGATTTGGCAACACTGCCTCTCACATGCTCAGGCCCACTTTGCGTCCCAAAACGTAGCTTAAGAAACCCTGTTGCTAGACAATTGAAGGTGTCTGTATCGTTTCCAATATTAGTAAAAGACATCTCTTTTGTGATGTGATTTTGCTAGACAGAGATGTGGGTTAAATTAATGAGACTGGTTTGATTCAAATAGGTGTGGGTGTTCACATCTGCAACATATATGACTTTTATGGGTGCTGTGGCTTAGTTGGTTAAAGTGCCTGTCTAGTAAACAGGAGATCCTGAGTTCAAATCTCAGCAGTACCTTTTTATTGTTCACATTGGTGGAGAAGGTCAGAGGGGAGGGCACTCAGGTTTTCTCACCAATGGGTTTAGAGAATTAGAGATGACGTGAGGAGGATGCAATTGAGATATTCCAATGTCACGGAAAAAGGGCACTTTTTGAATGAGAAAAAACCTACCGACTGTGTAAAGCTCCACTGTTTCTTCAGTTTATTCATTATCGAGACCAAAATGAAAAGAGTTTAGCCAGCTTGTGCACATCACTTTCACAGCCTATGTAGGCTTTACAAAGCCAGCTCTTGTAGCCGGCCGTGATCGTATAGTGGTTAGTACTCTGCGTTGTGGTCGCAGCAACCCCGGTTCGAATCCGGGTCACGGCACTGCAATGTAATTTTAGAAGGGTTGTTTTTTGAATGAGTTAAGACTTACTATGCAAGCTAAGAAACTCAGCAACTCTGCCGTTTGACAAAGTTCCCCACCATATTGTAGGTTAATTACTTACACGAAATGATTCATCTGCTGTTTCAGACGTTTTTACAATTTTTAAGCTCAGAGCCAAATGAGAAATGCAGTGTCCTCGAACGACCAACATTATGAAGAAATAGTGTATGATTCTGAATGTTCACTCATATCTCGCGACCCACCTATGACATGTTAATAACCGCTTTGGGTCCCAAATCATAGTTTAAGAATTCATGTCAGAGGTTCTTGAGTTTATTCATCTCGAGACCCAAATGAAAAATGTACTGTCCTCGAATGATCATAGTTACGAAGAAATAGTATGTGATTACCATTGATTACTGATATCTCGCTACCCACCTCTCACCAGTGTTGCCAACTTAGCGACTTTGTCGCTATATTTAGTGAGTATTCAGAAAAAAGACAAGAATCGACAGAAGAAAGTTCAATTGTAGTTCTAAACATACTTAGGGTGTTTTTTACTCACTTTTTGTCTCTCCCGAGACGTTATTCCTCTCTCCTACAGCGTCAATCACAATTACATCCACTTGGCCAATTATGAAAATTATGTGATGACGTCATTTAGCGACTTCTAGCTACTTTTAGGACCAGCAATAGCTACTTTCCTTCCTGAGGATTTGGCAACACTGCCTCTCACATGCTCAGGCCCACTTTGCGTCCCAAAACGTAGCTTAAGAAACCCTGTTGCTAGACAATTGAAGGTGTCTGTATCGTTTCCAATATTAGTAAAAGACATCTCTTTTGTGATGTGATTTTGCTAGACAGAGATGTGGGTTAAATTAATGAGACTGGTTTGATTCAAATAGGTGTGGGTGTTCACATCTGCAACATATATGACTTTTATGGGTGCTGTGGCTTAGTTGGTTAAAGTGCCTGTCTAGTAAACAGGAGATCCTGAGTTCAAATCTCAGCAGTACCTTTTTATTGTTCACATTGGTGGAGAAGGTCAGAGGGGAGGGCACTCAGGTTTTCTCACCAATGGGTTTAGAGAATTAGAGATGACGTGAGGAGGATGCAATTGAGATATTCCAATGTCACGGAAAAAGGGCACTTTTTGAATGAGAAAAAACCTACCGACTGTGTAAAGCTCCACTGTTTCTTCAGTTTATTCATTATCGAGACCAAAATGAAAAGAGTTTAGCCAGCTTGTGCACATCACTTTCACAGCCTATGTAGGCTTTACAAAGCCAGCTCTTGTAGCCGGCCGTGATCGTATAGTGGTTAGTACTCTGCGTTGTGGTCGCAGCAACCCCGGTTCGAATCCGGGTCACGGCACTGCAATGTAATTTTAGAAGGGTTGTTTTTTGAATGAGTTAAGACTTACTATGCAAGCTAAGAAACTCAGCAACTCTGCCGTTTGACAAAGTTCCCCACCATATTGTAGGTTAATTACTTACACGAAATGATTCATCTGCTGTTTCAGACGTTTTTACCATTTTTAAGCTCCAGAGCCAAATGAGAAATGCAGTGTCCTCGAACGACCAACATTATGAAGAAATAGTGTATGATTCTGAATGTTCACTCATATCTCGCGACCCACCTATGACATGTTAATAACCGCTTTGGGTCCCAAATCATAGTTTAAGAATTCATGTCAGAGGTTCTTGAGTTTATTCATCTCGAGACCCAAATGAAAAATGTACTGTCCTCGAATGATCATAGTTACGAAGAAATAGTATGTGATTACCATTGATTACTGATATCTCGCTACCCACCTCTCACCAGTGTTGCCAACTTAGCGACTTTGTCGCTATATTTAGTGAGTATTCAGAAAAAAGACAAGAATCGACAGAAGAAAGTTCAATTGTAGTTCTAAACATACTTAGGGTGTTTTTTACTCACTTTTTGTCTCTCCCGAGACGTTATTCCTCTCTCCTACAGCGTCAATCACAATTACATCCACTTGGCCAATTATGAAAATTATGTGATGACGTCATTTAGCGACTTCTAGCTACTTTTAGGACCAGCAATAGCTACTTTCCTTCCTGAGGATTTGGCAACACTGCCTCTCACATGCTCAGGCCCACTTTGCGTCCCAAAACGTAGCTTAAGAAACCCTGTTGCTAGACAATTGAAGGTGTCTGTATCGTTTCCAATATTAGTAAAAGACATCTCTTTTGTGATGTGATTTTGCTAGACAGAGATGTGGGTTAAATTAATGAGACTGGTTTGATTCAAATAGGTGTGGGTGTTCACATCTGCAACATATATGACTTTTATGGGTGCTGTGGCTTAGTTGGTTAAAGTGCCTGTCTAGTAAACAGGAGATCCTGAGTTCAAATCTCAGCAGTACCTTTTTATTGTTCACATTGGTGGAGAAGGTCAGAGGGGAGGGCACTCAGGTTTTCTCACCAATGGGTTTAGAGAATTAGAGATGACGTGAGGAGGATGCAATTGAGATATTCCAATGTCACGGAAAAAGGGCACTTTTTGAATGAGAAAAAACCTACCGACTGTGTAAAGCTCCACTGTTTCTTCAGTTTATTCATTATCGAGACCAAAATGAAAAGAGTTTAGCCAGCTTGTGCACATCACTTTCACAGCCTATGTAGGCTTTACAAAGCCAGCTCTTGTAGCCGGCCGTGATCGTATAGTGGTTAGTACTCTGCGTTGTGGTCGCAGCAACCCCGGTTCGAATCCGGGTCACGGCACTGCAATGTAATTTTAGAAGGGTTGTTTTTTGAATGAGTTAAGACTTACTATGCAAGCTAAGAAACTCAGCAACTCTGCCGTTTGACAAAGTTCCCCACCATATTGTAGGTTAATTACTTACACGAAATGATTCATCTGCTGTTTCAGACGTTTTTACAATTTTTAAGCTCCAGAGCCAAATGAGAAATGCAGTGTCCTCGAACGACCAACATTATGAAGAAATAGTGTATGATTCTGAATGTTCACTCATATCTCGCGACCCACCTATGACATGTTAATAACCGCTTTGGGTCCCAAATCATAGTTTAAGAATTCATGTCAGAGGTTCTTGAGTTTATTCATCTCGAGACCCAAATGAAAAATGTACTGTCCTCGAATGATCATAGTTACGAAGAAATAGTATGTGATTACCATTGATTACTGATATCTCGCTACCCACCTCTCACCAGTGTTGCCAACTTAGCGACTTTGTCGCTATATTTAGTGAGTATTCAGAAAAAAGACAAGAATCGACAGAAGAAAGTTCAATTGTAGTTCTAAACATACTTAGGGTGTTTTTTACTCACTTTTTGTCTCTCCCGAGACGTTATTCCTCTCTCCTACAGCGTCAATCACAATTACATCCACTTGGCCAATTATGAAAATTATGTGATGACGTCATTTAGCGACTTCTAGCTACTTTTAGGACCAGCAATAGCTACTTTCCTTCCTGAGGATTTGGCAACACTGCCTCTCACATGCTCAGGCCCACTTTGCGTCCCAAAACGTAGCTTAAGAAACCCTGTTGCTAGACAATTGAAGGTGTCTGTATCGTTTCCAATATTAGTAAAAGACATCTCTTTTGTGATGTGATTTTGCTAGACAGAGATGTGGGTTAAATTAATGAGACTGGTTTGATTCAAATAGGTGTGGGTGTTCACATCTGCAACATATATGACTTTTATGGGTGCTGTGGCTTAGTTGGTTAAAGTGCCTGTCTAGTAAACAGGAGATCCTGAGTTCAAATCTCAGCAGTACCTTTTTATTGTTCACATTGGTGGAGAAGGTCAGAGGGGAGGGCACTCAGGTTTTCTCACCAATGGGTTTAGAGAATTAGAGATGACGTGAGGAGGATGCAATTGAGATATTCCAATGTCACGGAAAAAGGGCACTTTTTGAATGAGAAAAAACCTACCGACTGTGTAAAGCTCCACTGTTTCTTCAGTTTATTCATTATCGAGACCAAAATGAAAAGAGTTTAGCCAGCTTGTGCACATCACTTTCACAGCCTATGTAGGCTTTACAAAGCCAGCTCTTGTAGCCGGCCGTGATCGTATAGTGGTTAGTACTCTGCGTTGTGGTCGCAGCAACCCCGGTTCGAATCCGGGTCACGGCACTGCAATGTAATTTTAGAAGGGTTGTTTTTTGAATGAGTTAAGACTTACTATGCAAGCTAAGAAACTCAGCAACTCTGCCGTTTGACAAAGTTCCCCACCATATTGTAGGTTAATTACTTACACGAAATGATTCATCTGCTGTTTCAGACGTTTTTACAATTTTTAAGCTCCAGAGCCAAATGAGAAATGCAGTGTCCTCGAACGACCAACATTATGAAGAAATAGTATATGATTCTGAATGTTCACTCATATCTCGCGACCCACCTATGACATGTTAATAACCGCTTTGGGTCCCAAATCATAGTTTAAGAATTCATGTCAGAGGTTCTTGAGTTTATTCATCTCGAGACCCAAATGAAAAATGTACTGTCCTCGAATGATCATAGTTACGAAGAAATAGTATGTGATTACCATTGATTACTGATATCTCGCTACCCACCTCTCACCAGTGTTGCCAACTTAGCGACTTTGTCGCTATATTTAGTGAGTATTCAGAAAAAAGACAAGAATCGACAGAAGAAAGTTCAATTGTAGTTCTAAACATACTTAGGGTGTTTTTTACTCACTTTTTGTCTCTCCCGAGACGTTATTCCTCTCTCCTACAGCGTCAATCACAATTACATCCACTTGGCCAATTATGAAAATTATGTGATGACGTCATTTAGCGACTTCTAGCTACTTTTAGGACCAGCAATAGCTACTTTCCTTCCTGAGGATTTGGCAACACTGCCTCTCACATGCTCAGGCCCACTTTGCGTCCCAAAACGTAGCTTAAGAAACCCTGTTGCTAGACAATTGAAGGTGTCTGTATCGTTTCCAATATTAGTAAAAGACATCTCTTTTGTGATGTGATTTTGCTAGACAGAGATGTGGGTTAAATTAATGAGACTGGTTTGATTCAAATAGGTGTGGGTGTTCACATCTGCAACATATATGACTTTTATGGGTGCTGTGGCTTAGTTGGTTAAAGTGCCTGTCTAGTAAACAGGAGATCCTGAGTTCAAATCTCAGCAGTACCTTTTTATTGTTCACATTGGTGGAGAAGGTCAGAGGGGAGGGCACTCAGGTTTTCTCACCAATGGGTTTAGAGAATTAGAGATGACGTGAGGAGGATGCAATTGAGATATTCCAATGTCACGGAAAAAGGGCACTTTTTGAATGAGAAAAAACCTACCGACTGTGTAAAGCTCCACTGTTTCTTCAGTTTATTCATTATCGAGACCAAAATGAAAAGAGTTTAGCCAGCTTGTGCACATCACTTTCACAGCCTATGTAGGCTTTACAAAGCCAGCTCTTGTAGCCGGCCGTGATCGTATAGTGGTTAGTACTCTGCGTTGTGGTCGCAGCAACCCCGGTTCGAATCCGGGTCACGGCACTGCAATGTAATTTTAGAAGGGTTGTTTTTTGAATGAGTTAAGACTTACTATGCAAGCTAAGAAACTCAGCAACTCTGCCGTTTGACAAAGTTCCCCACCATATTGTAGGTTAATTACTTACACGAAATGATTCATCTGCTGTTTCAGACGTTTTTACAATTTTTAAGCTCCAGAGCCAAATGAGAAATGCAGTGTCCTCGAACGACCAACATTATGAAGAAATAGTATATGATTCTGAATGTTCACTCATATCTCGCGACCCACCTATGACATGTTAATAACCGCTTTGGGTCCCAAATCATAGTTTAAGAATTCATGTCAGAGGTTCTTGAGTTTATTCATCTCGAGACCCAAATGAAAAATGTACTGTCCTCGAATGATCATAGTTACGAAGAAATAGTATGTGATTACCATTGATTACTGATATCTCGCTACCCACCTCTCACCAGTGTTGCCAACTTAGCGACTTTGTCGCTATATTTAGTGAGTATTCAGAAAAAAGACAAGAATCGACAGAAGAAAGTTCAATTGTAGTTCTAAACATACTTAGGGTGTTTTTTACTCACTTTTTGTCTCTCCCGAGACGTTATTCCTCTCTCCTACAGCGTCAATCACAATTACATCCACTTGGCCAATTATGAAAATTATGTGATGACGTCATTTAGCGACTTCTAGCTACTTTTAGGACCAGCAATAGCTACTTTCCTTCCTGAGGATTTGGCAACACTGCCTCTCACATGCTCAGGCCCACTTTGCGTCCCAAAACGTAGCTTAAGAAACCCTGTTGCTAGACAATTGAAGGTGTCTGTATCGTTTCCAATATTAGTAAAAGACATCTCTTTTGTGATGTGATTTTGCTAGACAGAGATGTGGGTTAAATTAATGAGACTGGTTTGATTCAAATAGGTGTGGGTGTTCACATCTGCAACATATATGACTTTTATGGGTGCTGTGGCTTAGTTGGTTAAAGTGCCTGTCTAGTAAACAGGAGATCCTGAGTTCAAATCTCAGCAGTACCTTTTTATTGTTCACATTGGTGGAGAAGGTCAGAGGGGAGGGCACTCAGGTTTTCTCACCAATGGGTTTAGAGAATTAGAGATGACGTGAGGAGGATGCAATTGAGATATTCCAATGTCACGGAAAAAGGGCACTTTTTGAATGAGAAAAAACCTACCGACTGTGTAAAGCTCCACTGTTTCTTCAGTTTATTCATTATCGAGACCAAAATGAAAAGAGTTTAGCCAGCTTGTGCACATCACTTTCACAGCCTATGTAGGCTTTACAAAGCCAGCTCTTGTAGCCGGCCGTGATCGTATAGTGGTTAGTACTCTGCGTTGTGGTCGCAGCAACCCCGGTTCGAATCCGGGTCACGGCACTGCAATGTAATTTTAGAAGGGTTGTTTTTTGAATGAGTTAAGACTTACTATGCAAGCTAAGAAACTCAGCAACTCTGCCGTTTGACAAAGTTCCCCACCATATTGTAGGTTAATTACTTACACGAAATGATTCATCTGCTGTTTCAGACGTTTTTACAATTTTTAAGCTCCAGAGCCAAATGAGAAATGCAGTGTCCTCGAACGACCAACATTATGAAGAAATAGTGTATGATTCTGAATGTTCACTCATATCTCGCGACCCACCTATGACATGTTAATAACCGCTTTGGGTCCCAAATCATAGTTTAAGAATTCATGTCAGAGGTTCTTGAGTTTATTCATCTCGAGACCCAAATGAAAAATGTACTGTCCTCGAATGATCATAGTTACGAAGAAATAGTATGTGATTACCATTGATTACTGATATCTCGCTACCCACCTCTCACCAGTGTTGCCAACTTAGCGACTTTGTCGCTATATTTAGTGAGTATTCAGAAAAAAGACAAGAATCGACAGAAGAAAGTTCAATTGTAGTTCTAAACATACTTAGGGTGTTTTTTACTCACTTTTTGTCTCTCCCGAGACGTTATTCCTCTCTCCTACAGCGTCAATCACAATTACATCCACTTGGCCAATTATGAAAATTATGTGATGACGTCATTTAGCGACTTCTAGCTACTTTTAGGACCAGCAATAGCTACTTTCCTTCCTGAGGATTTGGCAACACTGCCTCTCACATGCTCAGGCCCACTTTGCGTCCCAAAACGTAGCTTAAGAAACCCTGTTGCTAGACAATTGAAGGTGTCTGTATCGTTTCCAATATTAGTAAAAGACATCTCTTTTGTGATGTGATTTTGCTAGACAGAGATGTGGGTTAAATTAATGAGACTGGTTTGATTCAAATAGGTGTGGGTGTTCACATCTGCAACATATATGACTTTTATGGGTGCTGTGGCTTAGTTGGTTAAAGTGCCTGTCTAGTAAACAGGAGATCCTGAGTTCAAATCTCAGCAGTACCTTTTTATTGTTCACATTGGTGGAGAAGGTCAGAGGGGAGGGCACTCAGGTTTTCTCACCAATGGGTTTAGAGAATTAGAGATGACGTGAGGAGGATGCAATTGAGATATTCCAATGTCACGGAAAAAGGGCACTTTTTGAATGAGAAAAAACCTACCGACTGTGTAAAGCTCCACTGTTTCTTCAGTTTATTCATTATCGAGACCAAAATGAAAAGAGTTTAGCCAGCTTGTGCACATCACTTTCACAGCCTATGTAGGCTTTACAAAGCCAGCTCTTGTAGCCGGCCGTGATCGTATAGTGGTTAGTACTCTGCGTTGTGGTCGCAGCAACCCCGGTTCGAATCCGGGTCACGGCACTGCAATGTAATTTTAGAAGGGTTGTTTTTTGAATGAGTTAAGACTTACTATGCAAGCTAAGAAACTCAGCAACTCTGCCGTTTGACAAAGTTCCCCACCATATTGTAGGTTAATTACTTACACGAAATGATTCATCTGCTGTTTCAGACGTTTTTACAATTTTTAAGCTCCAGAGCCAAATGAGAAATGCAGTGTCCTCGAACGACCAACATTATGAAGAAATAGTGTATGATTCTGAATGTTCACTCATATCTCGCGACCCACCTATGACATGTTAATAACCGCTTTGGGTCCCAAATCATAGTTTAAGAATTCATGTCAGAGGTTCTTGAGTTTATTCATCTCGAGACCCAAATGAAAAATGTACTGTCCTCGAATGATCATAGTTACGAAGAAATAGTATGTGATTACCATTGATTACTGATATCTCGCTACCCACCTCTCACCAGTGTTGCCAACTTAGCGACTTTGTCGCTATATTTAGTGAGTATTCAGAAAAAAGACAAGAATCGACAGAAGAAAGTTCAATTGTAGTTCTAAACATACTTAGGGTGTTTTTTACTCACTTTTTGTCTCTCCCGAGACGTTATTCCTCTCTCCTACAGCGTCAATCACAATTACATCCACTTGGCCAATTATGAAAATTATGTGATGACGTCATTTAGCGACTTCTAGCTACTTTTAGGACCAGCAATAGCTACTTTCCTTCCTGAGGATTTGGCAACACTGCCTCTCACATGCTCAGGCCCACTTTGCGTCCCAAAACGTAGCTTAAGAAACCCTGTTGCTAGACAATTGAAGGTGTCTGTATCGTTTCCAATATTAGTAAAAGACATCTCTTTTGTGATGTGATTTTGCTAGACAGAGATGTGGGTTAAATTAATGAGACTGGTTTGATTCAAATAGGTGTGGGTGTTCACATCTGCAACATATATGACTTTTATGGGTGCTGTGGCTTAGTTGGTTAAAGTGCCTGTCTAGTAAACAGGAGATCCTGAGTTCAAATCTCAGCAGTACCTTTTTATTGTTCACATTGGTGGAGAAGGTCAGAGGGGAGGGCACTCAGGTTTTCTCACCAATGGGTTTAGAGAATTAGAGATGACGTGAGGAGGATGCAATTGAGATATTCCAATGTCACGGAAAAAGGGCACTTTTTGAATGAGAAAAAACCTACCGACTGTGTAAAGCTCCACTGTTTCTTCAGTTTATTCATTATCGAGACCAAAATGAAAAGAGTTTAGCCAGCTTGTGCACATCACTTTCACAGCCTATGTAGGCTTTACAAAGCCAGCTCTTGTAGCCGGCCGTGATCGTATAGTGGTTAGTACTCTGCGTTGTGGTCGCAGCAACCCCGGTTCGAATCCGGGTCACGGCACTGCAATGTAATTTTAGAAGGGTTGTTTTTTGAATGAGTTAAGACTTACTATGCAAGCTAAGAAACTCAGCAACTCTGCCGTTTGACAAAGTTCCCCACCATATTGTAGGTTAATTACTTACACGAAATGATTCATCTGCTGTTTCAGACGTTTTTACAATTTTTAAGCTCCAGAGCCAAATGAGAAATGCAGTGTCCTCGAACGACCAACATTATGAAGAAATAGTGTATGATTCTGAATGTTCACTCATATCTCGCGACCCACCTATGACATGTTAATAACCGCTTTGGGTCCCAAATCATAGTTTAAGAATTCATGTCAGAGGTTCTTGAGTTTATTCATCTCGAGACCCAAATGAAAAATGTACTGTCCTCGAATGATCATAGTTACGAAGAAATAGTATGTGATTACCATTGATTACTGATATCTCGCTACCCACCTCTCACCAGTGTTGCCAACTTAGCGACTTTGTCGCTATATTTAGTGAGTATTCAGAAAAAAGACAAGAATCGACAGAAGAAAGTTCAATTGTAGTTCTAAACATACTTAGGGTGTTTTTTACTCACTTTTTGTCTCTCCCGAGACGTTATTCCTCTCTCCTACAGCGTCAATCACAATTACATCCACTTGGCCAATTATGAAAATTATGTGATGACGTCATTTAGCGACTTCTAGCTACTTTTAGGACCAGCAATAGCTACTTTCCTTCCTGAGGATTTGGCAACACTGCCTCTCACATGCTCAGGCCCACTTTGCGTCCCAAAACGTAGCTTAAGAAACCCTGTTGCTAGACAATTGAAGGTGTCTGTATCGTTTCCAATATTAGTAAAAGACATCTCTTTTGTGATGTGATTTTGCTAGACAGAGATGTGGGTTAAATTAATGAGACTGGTTTGATTCAAATAGGTGTGGGTGTTCACATCTGCAACATATATGACTTTTATGGGTGCTGTGGCTTAGTTGGTTAAAGTGCCTGTCTAGTAAACAGGAGATCCTGAGTTCAAATCTCAGCAGTACCTTTTTATTGTTCACATTGGTGGAGAAGGTCAGAGGGGAGGGCACTCAGGTTTTCTCACCAATGGGTTTAGAGAATTAGAGATGACGTGAGGAGGATGCAATTGAGATATTCCAATGTCACGGAAAAAGGGCACTTTTTGAATGAGAAAAAACCTACCGACTGTGTAAAGCTCCACTGTTTCTTCAGTTTATTCATTATCGAGACCAAAATGAAAAGAGTTTAGCCAGCTTGTGCACATCACTTTCACAGCCTATGTAGGCTTTACAAAGCCAGCTCTTGTAGCCGGCCGTGATCGTATAGTGGTTAGTACTCTGCGTTGTGGTCGCAGCAACCCCGGTTCGAATCCGGGTCACGGCACTGCAATGTAATTTTAGAAGGGTTGTTTTTTGAATGAGTTAAGACTTACTATGCAAGCTAAGAAACTCAGCAACTCTGCCGTTTGACAAAGTTCCCCACCATATTGTAGGTTAATTACTTACACGAAATGATTCATCTGCTGTTTCAGACGTTTTTACAATTTTTAAGCTCCAGAGCCAAATGAGAAATGCAGTGTCCTCGAACGACCAACATTATGAAGAAATAGTGTATGATTCTGAATGTTCACTCATATCTCGCGACCCACCTATGACATGTTAATAACCGCTTTGGGTCCCAAATCATAGTTTAAGAATTCATGTCAGAGGTTCTTGAGTTTATTCATCTCGAGACCCAAATGAAAAATGTACTGTCCTCGAATGATCATAGTTACGAAGAAATAGTATGTGATTACCATTGATTACTGATATCTCGCTACCCACCTCTCACCAGTGTTGCCAACTTAGCGACTTTGTCGCTATATTTAGTGAGTATTCAGAAAAAAGACAAGAATCGACAGAAGAAAGTTCAATTGTAGTTCTAAACATACTTAGGGTGTTTTTTACTCACTTTTTGTCTCTCCCGAGACGTTATTCCTCTCTCCTACAGCGTCAATCACAATTACATCCACTTGGCCAATTATGAAAATTATGTGATGACGTCATTTAGCGACTTCTAGCTACTTTTAGGACCAGCAATAGCTACTTTCCTTCCTGAGGATTTGGCAACACTGCCTCTCACATGCTCAGGCCCACTTTGCGTCCCAAAACGTAGCTTAAGAAACCCTGTTGCTAGACAATTGAAGGTGTCTGTATCGTTTCCAATATTAGTAAAAGACATCTCTTTTGTGATGTGATTTTGCTAGACAGAGATGTGGGTTAAATTAATGAGACTGGTTTGATTCAAATAGGTGTGGGTGTTCACATCTGCAACATATATGACTTTTATGGGTGCTGTGGCTTAGTTGGTTAAAGTGCCTGTCTAGTAAACAGGAGATCCTGAGTTCAAATCTCAGCAGTACCTTTTTATTGTTCACATTGGTGGAGAAGGTCAGAGGGGAGGGCACTCAGGTTTTCTCACCAATGGGTTTAGAGAATTAGAGATGACGTGAGGAGGATGCAATTGAGATATTCCAATGTCACGGAAAAAGGGCACTTTTTGAATGAGAAAAAACCTACCGACTGTGTAAAGCTCCACTGTTTCTTCAGTTTATTCATTATCGAGACCAAAATGAAAAGAGTTTAGCCAGCTTGTGCACATCACTTTCACAGCCTATGTAGGCTTTACAAAGCCAGCTCTTGTAGCCGGCCGTGATCGTATAGTGGTTAGTACTCTGCGTTGTGGTCGCAGCAACCCCGGTTCGAATCCGGGTCACGGCACTGCAATGTAATTTTAGAAGGGTTGTTTTTTGAATGAGTTAAGACTTACTATGCAAGCTAAGAAACTCAGCAACTCTGCCGTTTGACAAAGTTCCCCACCATATTGTAGGTTAATTACTTACACGAAATGATTCATCTGCTGTTTCAGACGTTTTTACAATTTTTAAGCTCCAGAGCCAAATGAGAAATGCAGTGTCCTCGAACGACCAACATTATGAAGAAATAGTGTATGATTCTGAATGTTCACTCATATCTCGCGACCCACCTATGACATGTTAATAACCGCTTTGGGTCCCAAATCATAGTTTAAGAATTCATGTCAGAGGTTCTTGAGTTTATTCATCTCGAGACCCAAATGAAAAATGTACTGTCCTCGAATGATCATAGTTACGAAGAAATAGTATGTGATTACCATTGATTACTGATATCTCGCTACCCACCTCTCACCAGTGTTGCCAACTTAGCGACTTTGTCGCTATATTTAGTGAGTATTCAGAAAAAAGACAAGAATCGACAGAAGAAAGTTCAATTGTAGTTCTAAACATACTTAGGGTGTTTTTTACTCACTTTTTGTCTCTCCCGAGACGTTATTCCTCTCTCCTACAGCGTCAATCACAATTACATCCACTTGGCCAATTATGAAAATTATGTGATGACGTCATTTAGCGACTTCTAGCTACTTTTAGGACCAGCAATAGCTACTTTCCTTCCTGAGGATTTGGCAACACTGCCTCTCACATGCTCAGGCCCACTTTGCGTCCCAAAACGTAGCTTAAGAAACCCTGTTGCTAGACAATTGAAGGTGTCTGTATCGTTTCCAATATTAGTAAAAGACATCTCTTTTGTGATGTGATTTTGCTAGACAGAGATGTGGGTTAAATTAATGAGACTGGTTTGATTCAAATAGGTGTGGGTGTTCACATCTGCAACATATATGACTTTTATGGGTGCTGTGGCTTAGTTGGTTAAAGTGCCTGTCTAGTAAACAGGAGATCCTGAGTTCAAATCTCAGCAGTACCTTTTTATTGTTCACATTGGTGGAGAAGGTCAGAGGGGAGGGCACTCAGGTTTTCTCACCAATGGGTTTAGAGAATTAGAGATGACGTGAGGAGGATGCAATTGAGATATTCCAATGTCACGGAAAAAGGGCACTTTTTGAATGAGAAAAAACCTACCGACTGTGTAAAGCTCCACTGTTTCTTCAGTTTATTCATTATCGAGACCAAAATGAAAAGAGTTTAGCCAGCTTGTGCACATCACTTTCACAGCCTATGTAGGCTTTACAAAGCCAGCTCTTGTAGCCGGCCGTGATCGTATAGTGGTTAGTACTCTGCGTTGTGGTCGCAGCAACCCCGGTTCGAATCCGGGTCACGGCACTGCAATGTAATTTTAGAAGGGTTGTTTTTTGAATGAGTTAAGACTTACTATGCAAGCTAAGAAACTCAGCAACTCTGCCGTTTGACAAAGTTCCCCACCATATTGTAGGTTAATTACTTACACGAAATGATTCATCTGCTGTTTCAGACGTTTTTACAATTTTTAAGCTCCAGAGCCAAATGAGAAATGCAGTGTCCTCGAACGACCAACATTATGAAGAAATAGTGTATGATTCTGAATGTTCACTCATATCTCGCGACCCACCTATGACATGTTAATAACCGCTTTGGGTCCCAAATCATAGTTTAAGAATTCATGTCAGAGGTTCTTGAGTTTATTCATCTCGAGACCCAAATGAAAAATGTACTGTCCTCGAATGATCATAGTTACGAAGAAATAGTATGTGATTACCATTGATTACTGATATCTCGCTACCCACCTCTCACCAGTGTTGCCAACTTAGCGACTTTGTCGCTATATTTAGTGAGTATTCAGAAAAAAGACAAGAATCGACAGAAGAAAGTTCAATTGTAGTTCTAAACATACTTAGGGTGTTTTTTACTCACTTTTTGTCTCTCCCGAGACGTTATTCCTCTCTCCTACAGCGTCAATCACAATTACATCCACTTGGCCAATTATGAAAATTATGTGATGACGTCATTTAGCGACTTCTAGCTACTTTTAGGACCAGCAATAGCTACTTTCCTTCCTGAGGATTTGGCAACACTGCCTCTCACATGCTCAGGCCCACTTTGCGTCCCAAAACGTAGCTTAAGAAACCCTGTTGCTAGACAATTGAAGGTGTCTGTATCGTTTCCAATATTAGTAAAAGACATCTCTTTTGTGATGTGATTTTGCTAGACAGAGATGTGGGTTAAATTAATGAGACTGGTTTGATTCAAATAGGTGTGGGTGTTCACATCTGCAACATATATGACTTTTATGGGTGCTGTGGCTTAGTTGGTTAAAGTGCCTGTCTAGTAAACAGGAGATCCTGAGTTCAAATCTCAGCAGTACCTTTTTATTGTTCACATTGGTGGAGAAGGTCAGAGGGGAGGGCACTCAGGTTTTCTCACCAATGGGTTTAGAGAATTAGAGATGACGTGAGGAGGATGCAATTGAGATATTCCAATGTCACGGAAAAAGGGCACTTTTTGAATGAGAAAAAACCTACCGACTGTGTAAAGCTCCACTGTTTCTTCAGTTTATTCATTATCGAGACCAAAATGAAAAGAGTTTAGCCAGCTTGTGCACATCACTTTCACAGCCTATGTAGGCTTTACAAAGCCAGCTCTTGTAGCCGGCCGTGATCGTATAGTGGTTAGTACTCTGCGTTGTGGTCGCAGCAACCCCGGTTCGAATCCGGGTCACGGCACTGCAATGTAATTTTAGAAGGGTTGTTTTTTGAATGAGTTAAGACTTACTATGCAAGCTAAGAAACTCAGCAACTCTGCCGTTTGACAAAGTTCCCCACCATATTGTAGGTTAATTACTTACACGAAATGATTCATCTGCTGTTTCAGACGTTTTTACAATTTTTAAGCTCCAGAGCCAAATGAGAAATGCAGTGTCCTCGAACGACCAACATTATGAAGAAATAGTGTATGATTCTGAATGTTCACTCATATCTCGCGACCCACCTATGACATGTTAATAACCGCTTTGGGTCCCAAATCATAGTTTAAGAATTCATGTCAGAGGTTCTTGAGTTTATTCATCTCGAGACCCAAATGAAAAATGTACTGTCCTCGAATGATCATAGTTACGAAGAAATAGTATGTGATTACCATTGATTACTGATATCTCGCTACCCACCTCTCACCAGTGTTGCCAACTTAGCGACTTTGTCGCTATATTTAGTGAGTATTCAGAAAAAAGACAAGAATCGACAGAAGAAAGTTCAATTGTAGTTCTAAACATACTTAGGGTGTTTTTTACTCACTTTTTGTCTCTCCCGAGACGTTATTCCTCTCTCCTACAGCGTCAATCACAATTACATCCACTTGGCCAATTATGAAAATTATGTGATGACGTCATTTAGCGACTTCTAGCTACTTTTAGGACCAGCAATAGCTACTTTCCTTCCTGAGGATTTGGCAACACTGCCTCTCACATGCTCAGGCCCACTTTGCGTCCCAAAACGTAGCTTAAGAAACCCTGTTGCTAGACAATTGAAGGTGTCTGTATCGTTTCCAATATTAGTAAAAGACATCTCTTTTGTGATGTGATTTTGCTAGACAGAGATGTGGGTTAAATTAATGAGACTGGTTTGATTCAAATAGGTGTGGGTGTTCACATCTGCAACATATATGACTTTTATGGGTGCTGTGGCTTAGTTGGTTAAAGTGCCTGTCTAGTAAACAGGAGATCCTGAGTTCAAATCTCAGCAGTACCTTTTTATTGTTCACATTGGTGGAGAAGGTCAGAGGGGAGGGCACTCAGGTTTTCTCACCAATGGGTTTAGAGAATTAGAGATGACGTGAGGAGGATGCAATTGAGATATTCCAATGTCACGGAAAAAGGGCACTTTTTGAATGAGAAAAAACCTACCGACTGTGTAAAGCTCCACTGTTTCTTCAGTTTATTCATTATCGAGACCAAAATGAAAAGAGTTTAGCCAGCTTGTGCACATCACTTTCACAGCCTATGTAGGCTTTACAAAGCCAGCTCTTGTAGCCGGCCGTGATCGTATAGTGGTTAGTACTCTGCGTTGTGGTCGCAGCAACCCCGGTTCGAATCCGGGTCACGGCACTGCAATGTAATTTTAGAAGGGTTGTTTTTTGAATGAGTTAAGACTTACTATGCAAGCTAAGAAACTCAGCAACTCTGCCGTTTGACAAAGTTCCCCACCATATTGTAGGTTAATTACTTACACGAAATGATTCATCTGCTGTTTCAGACGTTTTTACAATTTTTAAGCTCCAGAGCCAAATGAGAAATGCAGTGTCCTCGAACGACCAACATTATGAAGAAATAGTATATGATTCTGAATGTTCACTCATATCTCGCGACCCACCTATGACATGTTAATAACCGCTTTGGGTCCCAAATCATAGTTTAAGAATTCATGTCAGAGGTTCTTGAGTTTATTCATCTCGAGACCCAAATGAAAAATGTACTGTCCTCGAATGATCATAGTTACGAAGAAATAGTATGTGATTACCATTGATTACTGATATCTCGCTACCCACCTCTCACCAGTGTTGCCAACTTAGCGACTTTGTCGCTATATTTAGTGAGTATTCAGAAAAAAGACAAGAATCGACAGAAGAAAGTTCAATTGTAGTTCTAAACATACTTAGGGTGTTTTTTACTCACTTTTTGTCTCTCCCGAGACGTTATTCCTCTCTCCTACAGCGTCAATCACAATTACATCCACTTGGCCAATTATGAAAATTATGTGATGACGTCATTTAGCGACTTCTAGCTACTTTTAGGACCAGCAATAGCTACTTTCCTTCCTGAGGATTTGGCAACACTGCCTCTCACATGCTCAGGCCCACTTTGCGTCCCAAAACGTAGCTTAAGAAACCCTGTTGCTAGACAATTGAAGGTGTCTGTATCGTTTCCAATATTAGTAAAAGACATCTCTTTTGTGATGTGATTTTGCTAGACAGAGATGTGGGTTAAATTAATGAGACTGGTTTGATTCAAATAGGTGTGGGTGTTCACATCTGCAACATATATGACTTTTATGGGTGCTGTGGCTTAGTTGGTTAAAGTGCCTGTCTAGTAAACAGGAGATCCTGAGTTCAAATCTCAGCAGTACCTTTTTATTGTTCACATTGGTGGAGAAGGTCAGAGGGGAGGGCACTCAGGTTTTCTCACCAATGGGTTTAGAGAATTAGAGATGACGTGAGGAGGATGCAATTGAGATATTCCAATGTCACGGAAAAAGGGCACTTTTTGAATGAGAAAAAACCTACCGACTGTGTAAAGCTCCACTGTTTCTTCAGTTTATTCATTATCGAGACCAAAATGAAAAGAGTTTAGCCAGCTTGTGCACATCACTTTCACAGCCTATGTAGGCTTTACAAAGCCAGCTCTTGTAGCCGGCCGTGATCGTATAGTGGTTAGTACTCTGCGTTGTGGTCGCAGCAACCCCGGTTCGAATCCGGGTCACGGCACTGCAATGTAATTTTAGAAGGGTTGTTTTTTGAATGAGTTAAGACTTACTATGCAAGCTAAGAAACTCAGCAACTCTGCCGTTTGACAAAGTTCCCCACCATATTGTAGGTTAATTACTTACACGAAATGATTCATCTGCTGTTTCAGACGTTTTTACAATTTTTAAGCTCCAGAGCCAAATGAGAAATGCAGTGTCCTCGAACGACCAACATTATGAAGAAATAGTATATGATTCTGAATGTTCACTCATATCTCGCGACCCACCTATGACATGTTAATAACCGCTTTGGGTCCCAAATCATAGTTTAAGAATTCATGTCAGAGGTTCTTGAGTTTATTCATCTCGAGACCCAAATGAAAAATGTACTGTCCTCGAATGATCATAGTTACGAAGAAATAGTATGTGATTACCATTGATTACTGATATCTCGCTACCCACCTCTCACCAGTGTTGCCAACTTAGCGACTTTGTCGCTATATTTAGTGAGTATTCAGAAAAAAGACAAGAATCGACAGAAGAAAGTTCAATTGTAGTTCTAAACATACTTAGGGTGTTTTTTACTCACTTTTTGTCTCTCCCGAGACGTTATTCCTCTCTCCTACAGCGTCAATCACAATTACATCCACTTGGCCAATTATGAAAATTATGTGATGACGTCATTTAGCGACTTCTAGCTACTTTTAGGACCAGCAATAGCTACTTTCCTTCCTGAGGATTTGGCAACACTGCCTCTCACATGCTCAGGCCCACTTTGCGTCCCAAAACGTAGCTTAAGAAACCCTGTTGCTAGACAATTGAAGGTGTCTGTATCGTTTCCAATATTAGTAAAAGACATCTCTTTTGTGATGTGATTTTGCTAGACAGAGATGTGGGTTAAATTAATGAGACTGGTTTGATTCAAATAGGTGTGGGTGTTCACATCTGCAACATATATGACTTTTATGGGTGCTGTGGCTTAGTTGGTTAAAGTGCCTGTCTAGTAAACAGGAGATCCTGAGTTCAAATCTCAGCAGTACCTTTTTATTGTTCACATTGGTGGAGAAGGTCAGAGGGGAGGGCACTCAGGTTTTCTCACCAATGGGTTTAGAGAATTAGAGATGACGTGAGGAGGATGCAATTGAGATATTCCAATGTCACGGAAAAAGGGCACTTTTTGAATGAGAAAAAACCTACCGACTGTGTAAAGCTCCACTGTTTCTTCAGTTTATTCATTATCGAGACCAAAATGAAAAGAGTTTAGCCAGCTTGTGCACATCACTTTCACAGCCTATGTAGGCTTTACAAAGCCAGCTCTTGTAGCCGGCCGTGATCGTATAGTGGTTAGTACTCTGCGTTGTGGTCGCAGCAACCCCGGTTCGAATCCGGGTCACGGCACTGCAATGTAATTTTAGAAGGGTTGTTTTTTGAATGAGTTAAGACTTACTATGCAAGCTAAGAAACTCAGCAACTCTGCCGTTTGACAAAGTTCCCCACCATATTGTAGGTTAATTACTTACACGAAATGATTCATCTGCTGTTTCAGACGTTTTTACAATTTTTAAGCTCCAGAGCCAAATGAGAAATGCAGTGTCCTCGAACGACCAACATTATGAAGAAATAGTATATGATTCTGAATGTTCACTCATATCTCGCGACCCACCTATGACATGTTAATAACCGCTTTGGGTCCCAAATCATAGTTTAAGAATTCATGTCAGAGGTTCTTGAGTTTATTCATCTCGAGACCCAAATGAAAAATGTACTGTCCTCGAATGATCATAGTTACGAAGAAATAGTATGTGATTACCATTGATTACTGATATCTCGCTACCCACCTCTCACCAGTGTTGCCAACTTAGCGACTTTGTCGCTATATTTAGTGAGTATTCAGAAAAAAGACAAGAATCGACAGAAGAAAGTTCAATTGTAGTTCTAAACATACTTAGGGTGTTTTTTACTCACTTTTTGTCTCTCCCGAGACGTTATTCCTCTCTCCTACAGCGTCAATCACAATTACATCCACTTGGCCAATTATGAAAATTATGTGATGACGTCATTTAGCGACTTCTAGCTACTTTTAGGACCAGCAATAGCTACTTTCCTTCCTGAGGATTTGGCAACACTGCCTCTCACATGCTCAGGCCCACTTTGCGTCCCAAAACGTAGCTTAAGAAACCCTGTTGCTAGACAATTGAAGGTGTCTGTATCGTTTCCAATATTAGTAAAAGACATCTCTTTTGTGATGTGATTTTGCTAGACAGAGATGTGGGTTAAATTAATGAGACTGGTTTGATTCAAATAGGTGTGGGTGTTCACATCTGCAACATATATGACTTTTATGGGTGCTGTGGCTTAGTTGGTTAAAGTGCCTGTCTAGTAAACAGGAGATCCTGAGTTCAAATCTCAGCAGTACCTTTTTATTGTTCACATTGGTGGAGAAGGTCAGAGGGGAGGGCACTCAGGTTTTCTCACCAATGGGTTTAGAGAATTAGAGATGACGTGAGGAGGATGCAATTGAGATATTCCAATGTCACGGAAAAAGGGCACTTTTTGAATGAGAAAAAACCTACCGACTGTGTAAAGCTCCACTGTTTCTTCAGTTTATTCATTATCGAGACCAAAATGAAAAGAGTTTAGCCAGCTTGTGCACATCACTTTCACAGCCTATGTAGGCTTTACAAAGCCAGCTCTTGTAGCCGGCCGTGATCGTATAGTGGTTAGTACTCTGCGTTGTGGTCGCAGCAACCCCGGTTCGAATCCGGGTCACGGCACTGCAATGTAATTTTAGAAGGGTTGTTTTTTGAATGAGTTAAGACTTACTATGCAAGCTAAGAAACTCAGCAACTCTGCCGTTTGACAAAGTTCCCCACCATATTGTAGGTTAATTACTTACACGAAATGATTCATCTGCTGTTTCAGACGTTTTTACAATTTTTAAGCTCCAGAGCCAAATGAGAAATGCAGTGTCCTCGAACGACCAACATTATGAAGAAATAGTATATGATTCTGAATGTTCACTCATATCTCGCGACCCACCTATGACATGTTAATAACCGCTTTGGGTCCCAAATCATAGTTTAAGAATTCATGTCAGAGGTTCTTGAGTTTATTCATCTCGAGACCCAAATGAAAAATGTACTGTCCTCGAATGATCATAGTTACGAAGAAATAGTATGTGATTACCATTGATTACTGATATCTCGCTACCCACCTCTCACCAGTGTTGCCAACTTAGCGACTTTGTCGCTATATTTAGTGAGTATTCAGAAAAAAGACAAGAATCGACAGAAGAAAGTTCAATTGTAGTTCTAAACATACTTAGGGTGTTTTTTACTCACTTTTTGTCTCTCCCGAGACGTTATTCCTCTCTCCTACAGCGTCAATCACAATTACATCCACTTGGCCAATTATGAAAATTATGTGATGACGTCATTTAGCGACTTCTAGCTACTTTTAGGACCAGCAATAGCTACTTTCCTTCCTGAGGATTTGGCAACACTGCCTCTCACATGCTCAGGCCCACTTTGCGTCCCAAAACGTAGCTTAAGAAACCCTGTTGCTAGACAATTGAAGGTGTCTGTATCGTTTCCAATATTAGTAAAAGACATCTCTTTTGTGATGTGATTTTGCTAGACAGAGATGTGGGTTAAATTAATGAGACTGGTTTGATTCAAATAGGTGTGGGTGTTCACATCTGCAACATATATGACTTTTATGGGTGCTGTGGCTTAGTTGGTTAAAGTGCCTGTCTAGTAAACAGGAGATCCTGAGTTCAAATCTCAGCAGTACCTTTTTATTGTTCACATTGGTGGAGAAGGTCAGAGGGGAGGGCACTCAGGTTTTCTCACCAATGGGTTTAGAGAATTAGAGATGACGTGAGGAGGATGCAATTGAGATATTCCAATGTCACGGAAAAAGGGCACTTTTTGAATGAGAAAAAACCTACCGACTGTGTAAAGCTCCACTGTTTCTTCAGTTTATTCATTATCGAGACCAAAATGAAAAGAGTTTAGCCAGCTTGTGCACATCACTTTCACAGCCTATGTAGGCTTTACAAAGCCAGCTCTTGTAGCCGGCCGTGATCGTATAGTGGTTAGTACTCTGCGTTGTGGTCGCAGCAACCCCGGTTCGAATCCGGGTCACGGCACTGCAATGTAATTTTAGAAGGGTTGTTTTTTGAATGAGTTAAGACTTACTATGCAAGCTAAGAAACTCAGCAACTCTGCCGTTTGACAAAGTTCCCCACCATATTGTAGGTTAATTACTTACACGAAATGATTCATCTGCTGTTTCAGACGTTTTTACAATTTTTAAGCTCCAGAGCCAAATGAGAAATGCAGTGTCCTCGAACGACCAACATTATGAAGAAATAGTATATGATTCTGAATGTTCACTCATATCTCGCGACCCACCTATGACATGTTAATAACCGCTTTGGGTCCCAAATCATAGTTTAAGAATTCATGTCAGAGGTTCTTGAGTTTATTCATCTCGAGACCCAAATGAAAAATGTACTGTCCTCGAATGATCATAGTTACGAAGAAATAGTATGTGATTACCATTGATTACTGATATCTCGCTACCCACCTCTCACCAGTGTTGCCAACTTAGCGACTTTGTCGCTATATTTAGTGAGTATTCAGAAAAAAGACAAGAATCGACAGAAGAAAGTTCAATTGTAGTTCTAAACATACTTAGGGTGTTTTTTACTCACTTTTTGTCTCTCCCGAGACGTTATTCCTCTCTCCTACAGCGTCAATCACAATTACATCCACTTGGCCAATTATGAAAATTATGTGATGACGTCATTTAGCGACTTCTAGCTACTTTTAGGACCAGCAATAGCTACTTTCCTTCCTGAGGATTTGGCAACACTGCCTCTCACATGCTCAGGCCCACTTTGCGTCCCAAAACGTAGCTTAAGAAACCCTGTTGCTAGACAATTGAAGGTGTCTGTATCGTTTCCAATATTAGTAAAAGACATCTCTTTTGTGATGTGATTTTGCTAGACAGAGATGTGGGTTAAATTAATGAGACTGGTTTGATTCAAATAGGTGTGGGTGTTCACATCTGCAACATATATGACTTTTATGGGTGCTGTGGCTTAGTTGGTTAAAGTGCCTGTCTAGTAAACAGGAGATCCTGAGTTCAAATCTCAGCAGTACCTTTTTATTGTTCACATTGGTGGAGAAGGTCAGAGGGGAGGGCACTCAGGTTTTCTCACCAATGGGTTTAGAGAATTAGAGATGACGTGAGGAGGATGCAATTGAGATATTCCAATGTCACGGAAAAAGGGCACTTTTTGAATGAGAAAAAACCTACCGACTGTGTAAAGCTCCACTGTTTCTTCAGTTTATTCATTATCGAGACCAAAATGAAAAGAGTTTAGCCAGCTTGTGCACATCACTTTCACAGCCTATGTAGGCTTTACAAAGCCAGCTCTTGTAGCCGGCCGTGATCGTATAGTGGTTAGTACTCTGCGTTGTGGTCGCAGCAACCCCGGTTCGAATCCGGGTCACGGCACTGCAATGTAATTTTAGAAGGGTTGTTTTTTGAATGAGTTAAGACTTACTATGCAAGCTAAGAAACTCAGCAACTCTGCCGTTTGACAAAGTTCCCCACCATATTGTAGGTTAATTACTTACACGAAATGATTCATCTGCTGTTTCAGACGTTTTTACCATTTTTAAGCTCCAGAGCCAAATGAGAAATGCAGTGTCCTCGAACGACCAACATTATGAAGAAATAGTATATGATTCTGAATGTTCACTCATATCTCGCGACCCACCTATGACATGTTAATAACCGCTTTGGGTCCCAAATCATAGTTTAAGAATTCATGTCAGAGGTTCTTGAGTTTATTCATCTCGAGACCCAAATGAAAAATGTACTGTCCTCGAATGATCATAGTTACGAAGAAATAGTATGTGATTACCATTGATTACTGATATCTCGCTACCCACCTCTCACCAGTGTTGCCAACTTAGCGACTTTGTCGCTATATTTAGTGAGTATTCAGAAAAAAGACAAGAATCGACAGAAGAAAGTTCAATTGTAGTTCTAAACATACTTAGGGTGTTTTTTACTCACTTTTTGTCTCTCCCGAGACGTTATTCCTCTCTCCTACAGCGTCAATCACAATTACATCCACTTGGCCAATTATGAAAATTATGTGATGACGTCATTTAGCGACTTCTAGCTACTTTTAGGACCAGCAATAGCTACTTTCCTTCCTGAGGATTTGGCAACACTGCCTCTCACATGCTCAGGCCCACTTTGCGTCCCAAAACGTAGCTTAAGAAACCCTGTTGCTAGACAATTGAAGGTGTCTGTATCGTTTCCAATATTAGTAAAAGACATCTCTTTTGTGATGTGATTTTGCTAGACAGAGATGTGGGTTAAATTAATGAGACTGGTTTGATTCAAATAGGTGTGGGTGTTCACATCTGCAACATATATGACTTTTATGGGTGCTGTGGCTTAGTTGGTTAAAGTGCCTGTCTAGTAAACAGGAGATCCTGAGTTCAAATCTCAGCAGTACCTTTTTATTGTTCACATTGGTGGAGAAGGTCAGAGGGGAGGGCACTCAGGTTTTCTCACCAATGGGTTTAGAGAATTAGAGATGACGTGAGGAGGATGCAATTGAGATATTCCAATGTCACGGAAAAAGGGCACTTTTTGAATGAGAAAAAACCTACCGACTGTGTAAAGCTCCACTGTTTCTTCAGTTTATTCATTATCGAGACCAAAATGAAAAGAGTTTAGCCAGCTTGTGCACATCACTTTCACAGCCTATGTAGGCTTTACAAAGCCAGCTCTTGTAGCCGGCCGTGATCGTATAGTGGTTAGTACTCTGCGTTGTGGTCGCAGCAACCCCGGTTCGAATCCGGGTCACGGCACTGCAATGTAATTTTAGAAGGGTTGTTTTTTGAATGAGTTAAGACTTACTATGCAAGCTAAGAAACTCAGCAACTCTGCCGTTTGACAAAGTTCCCCACCATATTGTAGGTTAATTACTTACACGAAATGATTCATCTGCTGTTTCAGACGTTTTTACCATTTTTAAGCTCCAGAGCCAAATGAGAAATGCAGTGTCCTCGAACGACCAACATTATGAAGAAATAGTGTATGATTCTGAATGTTCACTCATATCTCGCGACCCACCTATGACATGTTAATAACCGCTTTGGGTCCCAAATCATAGTTTAAGAATTCATGTCAGAGGTTCTTGAGTTTATTCATCTCGAGACCCAAATGAAAAATGTACTGTCCTCGAATGATCATAGTTACGAAGAAATAGTATGTGATTACCATTGATTACTGATATCTCGCTACCCACCTCTCACCAGTGTTGCCAACTTAGCGACTTTGTCGCTATATTTAGTGAGTATTCAGAAAAAAGACAAGAATCGACAGAAGAAAGTTCAATTGTAGTTCTAAACATACTTAGGGTGTTTTTTACTCACTTTTTGTCTCTCCCGAGACGTTATTCCTCTCTCCTACAGCGTCAATCACAATTACATCCACTTGGCCAATTATGAAAATTATGTGATGACGTCATTTAGCGACTTCTAGCTACTTTTAGGACCAGCAATAGCTACTTTCCTTCCTGAGGATTTGGCAACACTGCCTCTCACATGCTCAGGCCCACTTTGCGTCCCAAAACGTAGCTTAAGAAACCCTGTTGCTAGACAATTGAAGGTGTCTGTATCGTTTCCAATATTAGTAAAAGACATCTCTTTTGTGATGTGATTTTGCTAGACAGAGATGTGGGTTAAATTAATGAGACTGGTTTGATTCAAATAGGTGTGGGTGTTCACATCTGCAACATATATGACTTTTATGGGTGCTGTGGCTTAGTTGGTTAAAGTGCCTGTCTAGTAAACAGGAGATCCTGAGTTCAAATCTCAGCAGTACCTTTTTATTGTTCACATTGGTGGAGAAGGTCAGAGGGGAGGGCACTCAGGTTTTCTCACCAATGGGTTTAGAGAATTAGAGATGACGTGAGGAGGATGCAATTGAGATATTCCAATGTCACGGAAAAAGGGCACTTTTTGAATGAGAAAAAACCTACCGACTGTGTAAAGCTCCACTGTTTCTTCAGTTTATTCATTATCGAGACCAAAATGAAAAGAGTTTAGCCAGCTTGTGCACATCACTTTCACAGCCTATGTAGGCTTTACAAAGCCAGCTCTTGTAGCCGGCCGTGATCGTATAGTGGTTAGTACTCTGCGTTGTGGTCGCAGCAACCCCGGTTCGAATCCGGGTCACGGCACTGCAATGTAATTTTAGAAGGGTTGTTTTTTGAATGAGTTAAGACTTACTATGCAAGCTAAGAAACTCAGCAACTCTGCCGTTTGACAAAGTTCCCCACCATATTGTAGGTTAATTACTTACACGAAATGATTCATCTGCTGTTTCAGACGTTTTTACCATTTTTAAGCTCGAGAGCCAAATGAGAAATGCAGTGTCCTCGAACGACCAACATTATGAAGAAATAGTGTATGATTCTGAATGTTCACTCATATCTCGCGACCCACCTATGACATGTTAATAACCGCTTTGGGTCCCAAATCATAGTTTAAGAATTCATGTCAGAGAGATGGGGACTTTGTCAAATGGAAGAGTTATTGAGTTTCTTAGCTCACACAAGAGGTTTCAACTCATTCAAAATACAACCCTTTTGAAATGGCAATTCTTTGTCGTGACCCGGATTCAGACCGGGGTTCCTGTGGCCACAACGCAGAGTACTAAACACTATACGATCACAGCGAGCTACCAAAGATCGCTTGTAAAGCCTACTCATGCTCTGACAGAGACCTGTACAAGCTGGCTGAAATCTTCATTTAGCGCTCGAAATGATTCAACTGAAGAACCAGTTGAAGTTGAGACAGTTGGTACGTTGTAATTCTTTGAAAAAGTTCCCTTTTCCGATTAATTGGAATATCTCAATTGCATCCTCCTCACATATTTTCTCCTCTCATCACTCCAAATTCTCAAGACTCATTGGTTGAGAAAAGCAGAACACTCTCCACCAATGTGTTCAATGACATGTTTGAAAAGGCTCTGCTGAGATTCGAACTCAGGATCTCCTGTTTACTAGACAGGCGCTTTAACCAACTAAGCCACAGCGCCTGCAGCTGCAAATTATGCTGCAGGTAAGAACACCGCCACACGTATTTATATCAAACATGTCTCATTCATTTAACCCATATCTCTGTCTTGCAAAATCACGTCACAAAACAGATGTTATTTACTAATATTGGAATCGATATGGACTCCTTCAATTGTCTAGCAACAGGGTTTCTTAAGCTATGTTTTGGGACCCAAAGTGGGCCTGAGTATGTGAGAGGTGGGCAGCGCGATATCAGTAAACATTTTGAGTCACAAGCTATTTCTTCTTAATTTCGGTCATCCGAGGACAGTAGATTTTTCATTTGGGTCTCGAACTGAATAAACTCAAGATACTCTGACATGGATTCTTAAACTATGGTTTGGGACCCAAAGTGGGAATATCGCGAGATATGAGTAAACATTCAGAATCATACACGATTTCTTCATCATTTTGGTCGTTTCGGGGAAACTACATTTCTCAGTTGGATCTCGAGATTAAAAATGGTAAAAACCTAAGAAAAAGCAGATGAATCAGTTAATGTAAGTAATTAACCTAGCATGAGATGGGGACTTTGTCAAATGGAAGAGTTATTGAGTTTCTTAGCTCACACAGGAGGTTTCAACTCATTCAAAATACAACCCTTTTGAAATGGCAATTCTTTGTCGTGACCCGGATTCAGACCGGGGTTCCTGCGGCCTCAACGCAGAGTACTAAACACTATACGATCACAGCGAGCTTCCAAAGATTGCTTGTAAAGCCTACTCATGTTCTGACAGAGACCTGTACAAGCTGGCTGAACTCTTCATTTAGCGTTCGAAATGAATCAACTGAAGAACCAGTTGAACTCGAGACAGTTGGTACGTTGCTATTCTTTGAAAAACTTCCCTTTTTCCGTGAAATTGGAATATCTCAATTGCATCTTCCTCACATCTTTTATCCTCTCATCACTCCAAATTCTCAAGACTCATTGGTTGAGAAAAGCAGAAAACTCTCCAATCTGACCTTTCCACCAATGTGGTCAATGACATGTTTGAAAAGGCTCTGCTGAGATTCGAACTCAGGATCTCCTGTTTACTAGACAGGCGCTTTAACCAACTAAGCCACAGCGCCTGCAGTTGCAAATTATGCTGCAGGTAAGAACACCGCCACACGTATTTATATCAAACATGTCTCATTCATTTAACCCATATCTCTGTCTTGCAAAATCACGTCACAAAACAGATGTTATTTACTAATATTGGAATCGATATGGACTCCTTCAATTGTCTAGCAACAGGGTTTCTTAAGCTATGTTTTGGGACCCAAAGTGGGCCTGAGTATGTGAGAGGTGGGCAGCGCGATATCAGTAAACATTTTGAGTCACAAGCTATTTCTTCTTAATTTCGGTCATCCGAGGACAGTACATTTTTCATTTGGGTCTCGAACTGAATAAACTCAAGATACTCTGACATGGATTCTTAAACTATGGTTTGGGACCCAAAGTGGGAATATCGCGAGATATGAGTAAACATTCAGAATCATACACGATTTCTTCATCATTTTGGTCGTTTCGGGGAAACTACATTTCTCAGTTGGATCTCGAGATTAAAAATGGTAAAAACCTAAGAAAAAGCAGATGAATCAGTTAATGTAAGTAATTAACCTAGCATGAGATGGGGACTTTGTCAAATGGAAGAGTTATTGAGTTTCTTAGCTCACACAGGAGGTTTCAACTCATTCAAAATACAAACCTTTTGAAATGGCAATTCTTTGCCGTGACCCGGATTCAGACCGGGGTTCCTGCGGCCACAACGCAGAGTACTAAACACTATACGATCACAGCGAGCTACCAAAGATTGCTTGTAAAGCCTACTCATGTTCTGACAGAGACCTGTACAAGCTGGCTGAACTCTTCATTTAGCGCTCGAAATGAATCAACTGAAGAACCAACTGAACTTGAGACAGTGGTACGTTGCAATTCTTTGAAAAACTTCCCTTTTTCCGTGAAATTGGAATATCTCAATTGCATCCTCCTCACATCTTTTATCCTCTCATCACTCCAAATTCTCAAGACTCATTGGTTGAGAAAAGCAGAAAACTCTCCAATCTGACCTTTCCACCAATGTGGTCAATGACATGTTTGAAAAGGCTCTGCTGAGATTCGAACTCAGGATCTCCTGTTTACTAGACAGGCGCTTTAACCAACTAAGCCACAGAGCCTGCAGATGCGAAGTATGTTGCAGGTAAGAAAACCGCCACACGTATTTATATCAAACATGTCTCATTCATTTAACCCATATCTGTCTTGCAAAATCACGTCACAAAACAGATGTTATTTACTAATATTGGAATCGATATGGACTCCTTCAATTGTCTAGCAACAGGGTTTCTTAAGCTATGTTTTGGGACCCAAAGTGGGCTTGAGTATGTGAGAGGTGGGCAGCGCAATATCAGTAAACATTTTGAGTCACAAGCTATTTCTTCTTAATTTCGGTCATCCGAGGACAGTACATTTTTAATTTGGGTCTCGAACTGAATAAACTCAAGATACTCTGACATGGATTCTTAAACTATGGTTTGGGACCCAAAGTGGGAATATCGCGAGATATGAGTAAACATTCAGAACCATACACGATTTCTTCATCATCTTGGTCGTTTCGGGGAAACTACATTTCTCAGTTGGATCTCGAGATTAAAAATGGTAAAAACCTAAGAAAAAGCAGATGAATCAGTTAATGTAAGTAATTAACCTAGCATGAGATGGGGACTTTGTCAAATGGAAGAGTTATTGAGTTTCTTAGCTCACACAGGAGGTTTCAACTCATTCAAAATACAACCCTTTTGAAATGGCAATTCTTTGCCGTGACCCGGATTCAGACCGGGGTTCCTGCGGCCACAACGCAGAGTACTAAACACTATACGATCACAGCGAGCTACCAAAGATTGCTTGTAAAGCCTACTCATGCTCTGACAGAGACCTGTACAAGCTGCCTGAAATCTTCATTTAGCACTCGAAATGAATCAACTGAAGAACCAGCTGAACTTGAGACAGTTGGTACGTTGTAATTCTTTGAAAAAGTTCCCTTTTTCCGTGAAATTGGAATATCTCAATTGCATCCTCCTCACATCTTTTCTCCTCTCATCACTCCAAATTCTCAAGACTCATTGGTTGAGAAAAGCAGAACACTCTCCACTTTCCACCAATGACATGTTTGAAAAGGCTCTGCTGAGATTCGAACTCAGGATCTCCTGTTTACTAGACAGGCGCTTTAACCAACTAAGCCACAGCGCCTGTAGATGCCAAGTATGTTCCAGGTAAGAACACCGCCACATGTATTTATATCAAACATGTCTCATTAATTTAACCCATATCTCTGTCTTGCAAAATCACGTCACAAAACAGATGTTATTTACTAATATTGGAATCGATATGGACTCCTTCAATTGTCTAGCAACAGGGTTTCTTAAACTATGTTTTGGGACCCAAAGTGGGCCTGAGTATGTGAGAGGTGGGCAGCGCGATATCAGTAAACATTTTGAGTCACAAGCTATTTCTTCTTAATTTCGGTCATCCGAGGACAGTACATTTTTCATTTGGGTCTCGAACTGAATAAACTCAAGATACTCTGACATGGATTCTTAAACTATGGTTTGGGACCCAAAGTGGGAATATCGCGAGATATGAGTAAACATTCAGAATCATACACGATTTCTTCATCATTTTGGTCGTTTCGGGGAAACTACATTTCTCAGTTGGATCTCGAGATTAAAAATGGTAAAAACCTAAGAAAAAGCAGATGAATCAGTTAATGTAAGTAATTAACCTACCATGAGATGGGGACTTTGTCAAATGGAAGAGTTATTGAGTTTCTTAGCTCACACAGGAGGTTTCAACTCATTCAAAATACAACCCTTTTGAAATGGCAATTCTTTGCCGTGACCCGGATTCAGACCGGGGTTCCTGCGGCCACAACGCAGAGTACTAAACACTATACGATCACAGCGAGCTACCAAAGATTGCTTGTAAAGCCTACTCATGCTCTGACAGAGACCTGTACAAGCTGGCTGAACTCTTCATTTAGCGCTCGAAATGAATCAACTGAAGAACCAGCTGAACTTGAGACAGTTGGTACGTGGTAATTCTTTGAAAAAGTTCCCTTTTTCCGTGAAATTGGAATATCTCAATTGCATCCTCCTCACATCTTTTCTCCTCTCATCACTCCAAATTCTCAAGACTCATTGGTTGAGAAAAGCAGAACACTCTCCACCAATGTGTTCAATGACATGTTTGAAAAGGCTCTGCTGAGATTCGAACTCAGGATCTCCTGTTTACTAGACAGGCGCTTTAACCAACTAAGCCACAGAGCCTGCAGATGCGAAGTATGTTGCAGGTAAGAAAACCGCCACACGTATTTATATCAAACATGTCTCATTCATTTAACCCATATCTGTCTTGCAAAATCACGTCACAAAACAGATGTTATTTACTAATATTGGAATCGATATGGACTCCTTCAATTGTCTAGCAACAGGGTTTCTTAAGCTATGTTTTGGGACCCAAAGTGGGCCTGAGTATGTGAGAGGTGGGCAGCGCGATATCAGTAAACATTTTGAGTCACAAGCTATTTCTTCTTAATTTCGGTCATCCGAGGACAGTACATTTTTCATTTGGGTCTCGAACTGAATAAACTCAAGATACTCTGACATGGATTCTTAAACTATGGTTTGGGACCCAAAGTGGGAATATCGCGAGATATGAGTAAACATTCAGAATCATACACGATTTCTTCATCATTTTGGTCGTTTCGGGGAAACTACATTTCTCAGTTGGATCTCGAGATTAAAAATGGTAAAAACCTAAGAAAAAGCAGATGAATCAGTTAATGTAAGTAATTAACCTACCATGAGATGGGGACTTTGTCAAATGGAAGAGTTATTGAGTTTCTTAGCTCACACAGGAGGTTTCAACTCATTCAAAATACAACCCTTTTGAAATGGCAATTCTTTGCCGTGACCCGGATTCAGACCGGGGTTCCTGCGGCCACAACGCAGAGTACTAAACACTATACGATCACAGCGAGCTACCAAAGATTGCTTGTAAAGCCTACTCATGCTCTGACAGAGACCTGTACAAGCTGGCTGAACTCTTCATTTAGCACTCGAAATTAATCAACTGAAGAACCAGCTGAACTTGAGATAGTTGGTACGTTGTAATTCTTTGAAAAAGTTCCCTTTTTCCGTGAAATTGGAATATCTCAATTGCATCCTCCTCACGTCTTTTCTCCTCTCATCACTCCAAATTCTCAAGACTCATTGGTTGAGAAAAGCAGAACACTCTCCACCAATGTGTTCAATGACATGTTTGAAAAGGCTCTGCTGAGATTTGAACTCAGGATCTCCTGTTTACTAGACAGGCGCTTTAACCAACTAAGCCACAGCGCCTGTAGATGCCAAGTATGTTCCAGGTAAGAACACCGCCACACGTATTTATATCAAACATGTCTCATTCATTTAACCCATATCTCTGTCTTGCAAAATCACGTCACAAAACAGATGTTATTTACTAATATTGGAATCGATATGGACTCCTTCAATTGTCTAGCAACAGGGTTTCTTAAACTATGTTTTGGGACCCAAAGTGGGCCTGAGTATGTGAGAGGTGGGCAGCGCGATATCAGTAAACATTTTGAGTCACAAGCTATTTCTTCTTAATTTCGGTCATCCGAGGACAGTACATTTTTCATTTGGGTCTCGAACTGAATAAACTCAAGATACTCTGACATGGATTCTTAAACTATGGTTTGGGACCCAAAGTGGGAATATCGCGAGATATGAGTAAACATTCAGAATCATACACGATTTCTTCATCATTTTGGTCGTTTCGGGGAAACTACATTTCTCAGTTGGATCTCGAGATTAAAAATGGTAAAAACCTGAGAAAAAGCAGATGAATCAGTTAATGTAAGTAATTAACCTACCATGAGATGGGGACTTTATCAAATGGAAGAGTTATTGAGTTTCTTAGCTCACACAGGAGGTTTCAACTCATTCAAAATACAACCCTTTTGAAATGGCAATTCTTTGCCGTGACCCGGATTCAGACCGGGGTTCCTGCGGCCACAACGCAGAGTACTAAACACTATACGATCACAGCGAGCTACCAAAGATTGCTTGTAAAGCCTACTCATGCTCTGACAGAGACCTGTACAAGCTGGCTGAACTCTTCATTTAGCTCTCGAAATGAATCAACTGAAGAACCAGAATCATACACGATTTCTTCATCATTTTGAGACATTTGGTACCTTGTAATTCTTTGAAAAAGTCACCTTTTCCGTGAAATTGGAATATCTCAATTGCAAACTCCTCACATATTTTCTCCTCTCATCACTCCAAATTCTCAAGACTCATTGGTTGAGAAAGCAGAACACTCTCCACCAATGTGTTCAATGACATGTTTGAAAAGGCTCTACTGAGATTCGAACTCAGGATGTCCTGTTTACTAGACAGGCGCTTTAACCAACTAAGACACAGCGCCTGTAAATGCCAAGTATGTTCCAGGTAAGAACACCGCCACATGTGTTTATATCAAACATGTCTCATTCATTTAACCCATATCTCTGTCTTGCAAAATCACGTCACAAAACAGATTTTATATACTAATATTGGAATCGATATGGACTCCTTCAATTGTCTAGCAACAGGGTTTCACAAGCTATGTTTTGGGACCCAAAGTGGGCCTGAGTATGTGAGAGGTGGGCAGCGCGATATCAGTAAGCATTTTGA
>NW_027258470.1:0-10000 GCF_045791955.1 Oncorhynchus clarkii lewisi
CATATATATATATAGAACAGATAGGTGTCATAATGCCTAGTGCTAGAGGAGTCCAGCAGCGGAACTTTGGACTTTTCTGAGTTTATGGAAGGTTCTGGAACTGATCCTAGGGAGGGAGATGGATCTGGAACTTGGTGCTGTTCAGATTTATTTGAGGGTTCTGGAACTGATCCTGGGGAGGGAGATGGATCTGGAACTTGGTGCTGTTCAGATTTATTTGAGGGTTCTGGAACTGATCCTGGGGAGGCAGATCTGTACACACTTCACCTGCTGCGTGTGATTTCTGGTGCACTTTCAATGTTCCCGTTCTAGCAAAGCTCTTTCCACATTCTCCACAGATGTACGGCTTCTCTCCTGTGTGTGTTCGCATGTGATCTTTCAGGTGTTGTGAATGAGCAAATTTCTTCTCACACTGATCGCAGATATGAGGTTTCTCTCCAGTGTGCATTCGTAGGTGTGCTTTGAGCTGTTGCGAATGAGCGAATCTCTTCTCACACTGATCACAGACAAACGGCTTCTCTCCAGTGTGTGTTCTCATGTGTGATTTCAGGTGTTGTGGTTGAGTGAATTTCCTCTCACACTGATCACAGCTAAATGGCTTCTCTCCTGTGTGCGTTCGCAGGTGTTCTTTCAGGTGTTGCGAATGACCAAATTTCTTCCCACATTGATCACAGCCGTAAGGTTTCTCTCCAGTGTGCATTCTCTGGTGAACTTTCAACCTGCCTGATTCACGGAAACTCTTCCCACACCGGTCACAGCTGTACGGTTTCTCTCCTGTATGAGTCAGCTTATGTTTAATCAGGGTTCCTGACAGAGCAAAACTTTTCCCACATAGATCACAGCTGTAAGGCTTCTCTCCTGTGTGTGTCCTCCGATGGTTAGCCAGGGTATGTGATTCAAAGAAACTCTTCCCACAATCCGCGCAGCTGTAAGGCTTCTCTCCCGCATGTTGTTTTCGCTTGTGCTTTGCCAGGGATCCCGGATTGACAAAGCTCTGCCCACACTGATCACAGACATACGGTTTCTCTCCTGTGTGCGAACGACGGTGGCTGGCCAGTAGGCCTGACTGAGAAAAGCTCTTCCCACACTTCTCACAGCTGTAGGGTTTCTCTCCGGTGTGCGTTCGCTGGTGTCGGTTCAGATTGAAGGCTACGTTAAAAGTCTTCCCACATACATCACAGCTATGCGGTTTCTCTCCAGTGTGTGTTCTCAGATGAGTTGCCAGGCTTCCTGACTGTGTGAATGTCTTCCCACACTGATTACAACTGTAAGGCTTCTCTCCAGTGTGTGTTCGCTGAGTCACTTCCGACTGTCGAGGCTTCCCAGCTTCACGGCAGTCTGCAGCGTCCCCATCACCATCAGACTGGCTGGGACTCGAGGACACGCTGCTTGATGCACTGGAGCTCACGGTTACATGTCTACCATCCTGCTGTATACCTCGGATGTCCTCTTTCAGTCGGAGTAACCAAGACTTTGAATCCTCATTTTCCCAGATTTCCTCCATGATTTGACGCCGCAGCGTGCGTTCACTGTTTTCTTTACCTTTGAACCGATCCTCGGAGCCTATTCCACAACGAACGCACAGGTAACATAAGTTGTCCTTGGTTAGAGTGTATAAACTCTGTTCCAGTCCATCCAACAGCTTGTCCCTCTTCCGACTCATGTTGTCCTGCTGTTGGGAACAACAACAATGCAGTCAATGGCAAGACAGCAGGAAGTCCATACACTTTAGATGACCTGTAGAAGAAGAAGAGAGCAGGAAGTCCATACACTTTAGATGACCTGTAGTAGAAGAAGAGAGCAGGAAGTCCATACACTTTAGATGACCTGTAGTAGAAGAAGAGAGCAGGAAGTAAATTAACTGTAAAAAAACAGCAGGAAGTCCATACACTTTAGATGATCTGTAGTAGAAGACAGCAGGAAGTCCATACACTTTAGATGATCTGTAGTAGAAGACAGCAGGAAGTCCATACACTTTAGATGATCTGTAGTAGAAGACAGCAGGAAGTCCATACACTTTAGATGATCTGTAGTAGAAGACAGCAGGAAGTCCATACACTTTAGATGATCTGTAGTAGTAGAAGGATAGTGTCAAAATATATATATATCCAATACTTTGATGTTTACTGATCACATGTTACCGATTGAATATTTCCATGGCATTTCAACTTTTGATGTGAAACCGACATGCTGTTGTAATATCAATGAATGCTTTTTATGTACATTGTATGTTTATTTAACATTAGTATTTAGAGGCTATTAATCAACACTTTACACTCTAGCCCGTAAACGGGTTGAAAATGGCAGATTAGGTCACTGATAAGGGAATTACATTGGAACACAGTGGCTGTACAGTAACATTCTACACATGATGTCAGAGCTGTATGAGATTCAACTGATAGATGCTCAGATTAGGTCACTGATAAGGGAATTACATTGGAACACAGTGGCTGTACAGTAACATTCTACACATGATGTCAGAGCTCAGAGCTGTATGAGAGTCAACTGATAGATGCTCTAAAAACGTGAGCACCACACACACACACACAACAAGATCTCACACCCATCCCTCCTGCTAATTGGAACTTCTGCGCATTGTGTTGTCTGAGTAAGAGAGGACTCGATGTGTTCTGAGTTAAGGATTAGAATAAATTCCACTCTGATGTCATTCATATAAGCATCTTGGAGATGCAGGGTAGATATGGAGATGCAGGACTGGGTTCCAAACCCCAAAAAACGACAAGTGCTATCTTCAGTTCCTCAATGGCAAAGCTAGGAGAGTTTTTTTTTTAAAACACCTTAAAGATGATGGCTCTTTCGCTGTGTCAAAGTGCAATGAGATGACTTAGTATCAGAACACACATTGAAGAGGTGTGTGGCCACTTGGAGACAGACACCAGTTAGTCCTCTCACTGAAACCCTTGTCATTTCTGGGGTCTTAGTTGCACCCTCCCAAGCCCTTGATCCTGACTGCATTACACATAAGAGTAATTGGATGAAGGCATCTTCTGTACAGGGGAGTTTTGTTAATAGCCCCGATGCTTGGTCAGAACATTAACACACAACACGTGTGGTAAGGTTAGGAAGCATAAGGACCTTCTTCTTTCATATCAGACAAAACTCATTTTTACAAAAAAACAAAAAAAAGTTAAATTGATGCATTCTAATTATGTTTCTGAATGTCTCCAGTGTATTTTAGGATGCTATAAAGAGAGGACCATAGATGTTATTTATATAATACCATCTACTGTATTCTGTGAAGCTATGTTGTAATCGTATATTCTAATATTTAAAAAGTTGTGTGTGGAGGGAACCATTTTAAGGGAACGCATCTCATTTCGTGACGTAATTCACCAAATCGTCTCTAGAACATGACAATATCATACGTGTATAATAATACATTAAAAAACGTTAACCTTGATTGAATAAGACACAAATAAACCTTCCACTATTCTATAAAGACGCGTCCAGTAAAGTCACGTAAATTTACCGCACATATTCATTGAGTTGGCGCTGCCTATTTAGCTTACAGTTAGCGAACGATAGCATGCTAACTCACCAGCGGTAAAAGGACAAGTCCAAAGTTTCCACGGGATGACCGTTACTTTCGTTGACGTTGAGATTGAATTGTCGTTGCTCTGAGGTCAGTTTGTCGATGTACTTTATAGATCGAGTGTATAAAGTATTCCAAGCACAGAATATTTGGTGAAGAATCGCCAGAGTAGGCCGGAAGCGAAATGACTTCCGCTTTCCTATGGCCACTTCTTCTTCTATGATATAATGGCGGTCCGCAAACCAACGTTAAAGGTGCATGCCGCCACCTACTGTGCTGGAGTGGGTGCTCAATCCCTGTTTACAACATCTCTAAATCATCCTACCTAACTCAGTATTTCTGAGAAAAATTTTAAAAAGCCTACTAACTTGTAACAGACCCTCCCCCATCCTCAAAATACCTTCCAACCTCAATGACCCTATACTTGAATCTGTCCCTCTCTTAAACACACTTACAACAATATAACAATACATACTCCATCGTTTCATCGGCCATACACTCGAGACACAAGCCATTCACATGCTTGCCAACCAGATGTAATGACGAGTTCAATGTACAATGTCCAAAGCGCAATCGAGCAAACACCACCTCTTCCTTTGCATCTTGGTCCACAACCTTTCTTTAGAGGGCATATAAATCCCGGCCCTTGGGCTCAGAGTCCCATCTCTTCTGTCACACATCTATCAAAATGGCTCTGATCCTACATTTGGCCTCATCTCTATCCAGTGGAACATTAAAATTAGGCAGTTAACCCACCGTTCCTAGGTCGTCATTGAAAATAAGAATTTGTTCTTAACTGACTTGCCTGGTTAAATAAAGGTTTAAAAAAAAAAAAAGTGCTGGGACCCAGCAGAATCTCACTAATACACCCATTCTCTCAATTCTCCATAATAACATTAATACCATCAATAGTAGGTCACTCCTATTAGATTTACAAAATTATAAACTATTCAATACGGACAGAGAATCTGAGCATACAATAATTCTTTCTTTTTTTTTTACGCCATATATCCAGAGGCATCTCACCTGCCTCCACTTGTAAGGCACATACAGATGTTGATTGTCTGGTAAAAATCAACTGATCATGGCCTGGGGCTGTACATCCACAGCCTGTTAAGGCTGAACACGTCTCATGTATGGTCAAATCAGCATCCAAAGAAGAGTCAACAGTATCTCTTTTCTTATACACATTAACACGAGCATTTAAAATCTCACACCTGTGTTGCTAATAAAATCAAATACAATTATTGGTCACATACACATGGTTAGCAGATGTTATTGCAAGTGTAGAAAAATGCTTGTGCTTCTAGTCCTGACAGCGCAGCAATATCTAACAATTCCACAACAAATACCTAATACACACAAATCTAAGTAAGGAATATAAATCAATGGATGAACTATGCCAAAGCGGCATAGGCCAAGATGCAATAGATAGTATAGAATACAGTATATACAAATGAGATGCAAGATATGTAAACATTATTAAAGTGGCATTATTAGATTGACTAATGCTTCATTTATTAGTGGCCAATGATTTGAAGTCTGTATGTAGGCAGCAGCCTCTCTGTGCTAATTTAGGCTGTTTAACAGTCCGATGGCCTTGAGATAGAAGCTGTTTTTCAGTCTCTCGGTCCCAGCATTGATGCACCTGTACTGACCTCGCCTTCTGGATGGTAGCGGGGACAACAGGCAGTGGCTCGGGTGGTTGATGTCCTTGATGATCTTTTTGACCTTCCTGTGACATTGGGTGCTGTAGGTGTCCTGGAGGGCAGGTAGGTTGCCCCCAGTGATGCATTGTGTAGTCCGCACCACCCTCTGGAGAGCCCTGCAGTTGTGGGCGGTGCAGTTGCCATACCAGGTGGTGATACAGCCCGACAGGATGCTCTCAATTTTGCATCTGTAAAAGTTTGTGATGGTTTTAGGTGACAAGACACATTTCTTCAGACTCCTGAGGTTGAAGAGGTGCTGTTGCTCCTTCTTTACCACACTGTCTGTGTGGGTGGACCATTTCAGTTTGTCAGTGATATGTACGCTGAGGAACTTAAAACTTTTCACCTTCTCCACTGCTGTCCCGTTGATTTAGATTGGGCTTGTTGATGTGGATAGGAGGTTGCCCCCTCTGCCTTTTCCTGAAGTCCACGATCATCTCCTTTGTTTTGTTGATGTTGAGTGAGAGGTTATTTTCCTGACACCACACTCCAAGAGCCCTCACCTCCTCCCTGTAGGCTGTCTCGTCGTTGTTGGTAATCAAGCCTACTATTGTTGTGTTTTCTGCAAACCTGATGATTGAGTTGGAGGCGTGCATGACCACTCAGTCATGGGTGAACAGGGAGTACAGGAGGGGGCTGAGCACGCACCCTTGTGGGGCCCCAGTGTTGAGGATCAGCGGAGTGGAGATGTTGTTTCCTACCTTCACCACCTGGGGGCGACCCGCCAGGAAGTCCAGGACCCAATTGCACAGGGTGGGGTTGAGAACCAGGGCCTCAAGCTTAATGATGAGGGGACTATGGCATTGAATGCTCAGCTATAGTCAATGAACAGCATTCTTACATAGGTATTCCTCTTGTCCTGATGGGATAGGGCAGTGTGATGCCGATTGCATCGTCTGTTGACCTATAGGGGCGGTAAGCAAGTTGAAGTGGGTCAAGGGTGACAGGTAACGGGGAGATGATATGATCCTTGACTAGTCTCTCAAAGCACTTCATGATGACAGAAGTGAGTGCTGCGGGGCGATAGTCATTTAGTTCAGTTACCTTAGCTACGTTTGCATTCTTGGGTACAGGAACAATCTGGCCATCTTGAAGCATGTGGGGACAGCAGACTGGGATAGGGAGAGATTGAATATGTCCGTAAACACACCAGACAGCTGGTCTGCACATGCTCTGAGGACACGGCTAGGGATGCTGTCTGGGCCGGCAGCCTTGCGAGGGTTGACACTTTTTAATGTCTTACTCACGTTGGCCACGGAGAAGGAGAGCCCACAGTCCTTCCCTTAGGAACGTAGCACAGCCACCACAATGTCCAGATGATATATCAGATCTGATTGGACAATAACCAGGAACAATACATTCAAGACGTGGTCTAAGCCATGTTTCTTGAACACATATGACATCAGGTTGGATCTCTAAATCTATTACACATTTCTATTACACATCTTCTTAACTCCTGGCCAGTTAGCAAAAAGGCTTCTGGCCAGATAGCAATAAGGCTTCTGGCCAGTTAGCAAAAAGGCTTCTGGCCAGTTAGCAAAAAGGCTTCTGGCCAGTTAGCAAAAAGGCTTCTGGCCAGTTAGCAAAAAGGCTTCTGGCCAGTTAGCAAAAAGGCTTCTGGCCAGTTAGCAAAAAGGCTTCTGGCCAGTTAGCAAAAAGGCTTCTGGCCAGCTAGCAAAAAGGCTTCTGGCCAGTTAGCAAAAAGGCTTCTGGCCAGTTAGCAAAAAGGCTTCTGGCCAGTTAGCAAAAAGGCTTCTGGCCAGTTAGCAAAAAGGCTTCTGGCCAGTTAGCAAAAAGGCTTCTGGCCAGTTAGCAAAAAGGCTTCTGGCCAGTTAGCAAAAAGGCTTCTGGCCAGCTAGCAAAAAGGCTTCTGGCCAGTTAGCAAAAAGGCTTCTGGCCAGTTAGCAAAAAGGCTTCTGGCCAGTTAGCAAAAAGGCTTCTGGCCAGTTAGCAATAAGGCTTCTGGCCAGTTAGCAAAAAGGCTTCTGGCCAGTTAGCAAAAAGGCTTCTGGCCAGTTAGCAAAAAGGCTTCTGGCCAGTTAGCAAAAAGGCTTCTGGCCATTTAGCAATAAGGCTTCTGCCCAGTTAGCAATAATGCTTCTGGCCAGTTAGCAAAAAGGCTTCTGGCCAGTTAGCAAAAAGGCTTCTGGCCAGTTAGCAAAAAGGCTTCTGGCCAGTTAGCAAAAAGGCTTCTGGCCAGTTAGCAATAAGGCTTCTGGCCAGATAGCAAAAAGGCTTCTGGCCAGTTAGCAAAAAGGCTTCTGGACAGTTAGCAAAAAGGCTTCTGGCCAGTTAGCAAAAAGGCTTCTGGACAGTTAGAAAAAAGGCTTCTGGTATTCCACTGAAGGATAACAAAAAAAAAAACACAACTCTAATTATCATCATACTGAGACATTCCATCATTGGTATTACATATCAACAATCACGGAGACAGTAACATCTGTTTACTCCTAAAAACTCTGTTGCAGCTTCCACAATGACCTTCAACATGGTCGTTTTTCTTTCCACAAACGCAGCCAGGTTGATGACCTTTGACCTAGCCTTCATTAGAAAGGTTATCAAGTCCATCGGATTAACTATTTTTTTGCGTGACACATTTGTGTGTGAGAACAAGATTTCTGAACAGGTCTGGTATCAGTGTCTGGAGCCACAACATTAACAACATGCTATACCAGGACTGACCCCGTCGTCTCCATCATTCTGCCGAGCGCTTCCATCACACGCCGACAGCGTCATAGCATTTTGGTACACCAGAATTACATTCATTTCCAATGGAACGCTGCGTTGCGCCTTGCAGCATTGCGTTGCAGAGGCGGTTGGAGTGTGCGTTCTGTGTGGTTGGGGTTTAACATCTGATTTTAAGAAGAGAATTGTAACAATATATGCAGGGTTTTTTACTTTACGGCTGTGGTAACGATCCATGCTATCCGGGATCACTGGGACGTCCATACCGCACTACCACATTGAAGTCGACATTTCAAATGGTAGTGGTTAGGTTTTAGGATTTAGGTTAGTGACATCCCAAGGATCCCGGTTAGCACAAACCCTGTGGTATCTCGTGACGACTCTTCTCCTGTGGATCTGGTTTGAAAATGCATAACGTGGCGCGGCTACGTCACCTACACACAAACACATCCACCCACACTCATCATCATCGCAGCCAACCTGATAACAAATATGTTAAACCAATGACAGTTTATGGGTCAACTTTTATTCGTCACAAAAGACATAGACAACACATTGCAATAAGGATTATGGCAGATCTGTTGCTAGAGACTGGGTTAGGATTAGGGTTAGGATTAGGGTTAGGATTATGGTAGATCTGTTGCTAGAGACTGGGTTAGGATTAGGCCGAAACATTTATATTGTTTATTAGTAATAAACATTTAAGGTTAGGATTAGGCCTAAACATTTATATAGTTTATTAGTAATAAACATTTAAGGTTAGGATTTGAAATAAACATTTATACCTTTGTGTCGTGCATAAGAACAGCCCATAGCCGTGGTATATTGGCCATATACCACACCCCCTCGGGCCTTATTGCTTAATTACAGACCTGTTCAATAGCACTACTTCAAAATAACACATTTCAAAACAGCTCATTTCACATTTAGGCAAAAAGGGTTTTCTATTAACTCTGATTCCAGATCTATTGAAGACTGCCCTCACAGATCACTGTCAAATCACAAAGCTCCAGCACAGAGATCGGTGTCCTGATTGGTCAATGAATAACTCAACCGTTCAATCAATAAAATAATCATTCAATATAGCCAATGAATGAGCTGGTGGAGCAGCACAGCCACTGTGGCACTCCCAGCAGCCTGACAGGAAGCTCCTGTGGAGGGAAACAGAAGTTGAACAACACCTTAAAAATAAATTTCAGGCAGGCAGGCAGGCAGGCAGGCAGGCAGACAGACAGACAGGCAGGCAGGCAGACAGACAGACCTCTAGCAGCACGGCCATGTAAAACCTCCACCTCCACTGTGTGATTGGCTCTTCCGATACGGTTCAAAGCCATGAGGGTGTAATTCCCAGCATCCTCTCTGCTCAGGTGTGTGGGCGGGGTCAGTATCTGTCCGTCTCTCAGCCAGGTGACCGATGGGAGGGGATTGCCTCTGACATCACAAGTTAGCCCCTCCCCCGCTCGTACCTCTAGCTTGGCAGAACAGGAGAACTCAGGAGCGACTGGGGGGGGAGAAAGGATATGAAACTTCAGTGAAACAGCCATATTATAATCATCGTCATGACCTCATAATTACATCCCCCATCATTTGATCCCTGTCATCTTTACAACCATCATAACCCACAGTACTGATCTGTACAGATAGACATTACCAATCGAGTCACGAATCACCAGACGGACTCACAGTGCACAGTGGTGTTGAGGCGGTCTGATTCCATTACAGCAGGAGGTCGGGGTCCCTCTGGTCCCAGATCCAACATGGCTGAACAAAACCACTGGGCCCCGTCGTCAACACTAGTGGGGGAGAACTGCAGGGAATAACTCTCGTTCACCGGTTGCCTCATGTCATTGTTCAATTGGTGAATGTCATTGTTCAGGGGTTGTGTGTATAACACTGTCCGTTCACCATTGGTAGAGACTTTGAAGAAGGTCACTCTGAGGTGCTCAATAGGAGCGATGTTCTGGACAAAACAATGCAGAGAGTACTGATGCCCCTTAACCACGGGACCAGAGTGGTTTACATATCTGATGGAGACTCTGTCTGGAAGCTCTGT
>NW_027258470.1:15000-73131 GCF_045791955.1 Oncorhynchus clarkii lewisi
AGAGAGAGGTTCAAGTTGAAGAGGAGAGAAATGCTGATATGGCTCCTCCAGGTCAGTTAGGTTGGATGTGGGGTATGGAGAGATGTCAATGACAAAATAATACAGTTGTGACCTAAACATTCCCCAAAGTGATTCCATTCATTGAATCTAGTTAGGTGGAGTTCTGCCTTCTGCCTCTCTCTCTCTCTCCCTGCAGCCTAGAACTGGAAAGCGACATAAAAGGCTTGACTCATGACGTGTCTGTTCACTGCTAGCTCTGCAAAGCAGCGGAAATAGGTAACTCGTGGGGGAATCCCTTTACGTAAGAACTGCAAAGCTGGTCATACCAAGCATCATTTAGCTCTTTTGATTTAGGTATAAAAATATATATATAAAATAATAATTATTTGATGAAACATTGAATTTGGCCCTTACTGCTTTTAGCCCATAGAAATACAATGCATAAAATAACAGATTCATACGGAAAAACAGATAACAATCCTTTTATAATTGTACATGTTTGGACCCATGTTTTTGTCACTAGACTATTTCTGTACGTACTTCCATTCATTTACTGTAACTGGTACCGGGCTACCTTCAGACGAGTCTGGTTGGCGTCCTAGAACAAAACACTACGGGACACTACATCCTAGAACAAAACAGTTAACACCAGTAAAGTTGTCTGTTTCGTTTAGGGACCGGGGAGGAAGCACCATAACTCCAAAACAGTGGAAAGACTGGTCCTATGCAAGATGTCATCCGTTTTACCAGTTTTAAGGAAATGACCAACTGAGAAAACGACGAAAGACGTCAGTTGGTGTTTGGTGATGAGATCCTGAGGCCCGTTGTCGTGCCATTCATCCACTGCCATCACCTCATGTTTAAGCATGATAATACAAGGCCCCATGTCGCAACGATCTGTACACAATTCCTGGAAGCTGAAAATGTCCCAGTTCTTCCATGGCCTGCATACTCATTGAGCATGTTTGGGATGCTCTGGATCGACGTGTACGACAGCGTGTAATGGTTGGAATGGAATAAATGGAACATTATCCAACATATGGAAACCACAGGTTAGACTTCGTTCCCTTTATTCCATTCCAGGAGGTCTCCTCCAGGGTGATATTGCACCTAGCAACAGATCTAGGATCAGCTTCCCCAATCCCAACTGTGACCATTAGTGTGGAAAATGCCATACTGGCCCAAGATCAGCTTCTTGGGCTAACAATCTACTCCAGTACGCCACAGCAGGTCTCTGTCGTGCTACGCTTCCAGACAATACTGTCACGGAGAGGTTTTGGGAGTTTGTGGACCTAAAGGATAAAACGGCCGCCGGTCTCACCCAAGGCAGTCAAGGACTCGCTGGAGCCACTGAATCTGGAGCGCAAGCTGATTGGTCAGACGTACGACGGGGCTGAACGTACGCGACCTGGACACTCACCTGAAACGCACCTATCCCAGCGCTAACTCTGTGCCCTGCTACGCTCACCCGCTACGCGTCACACTCCAGCAGATCTGCTCGGCGACAGCGAACCAACTCAAAAGTGTTTTTTTTTTTTTGCGGATTTGTCTTTGTTTTGAAACTTTCTTCAAAGATCAGCCAGAGAGAGCTACAGCTGCAGGGTGGAACTGTGAGCGAGAAACGGTCAGTGTGGTTTGGGAGAATCGCATTGCTCTTCAGAAGTGTGTGGAGGATATTAGGACACAGCCGATGTGGGACCAGGACTCTATCAGAGAGGCTTACGGCCTGTCAGCCAAACTCAGGGACCCCACGTTCCTACAACTACGGGAATTGTTCTATTTGGTCATGCAAGAGGTGGATGTTCTCACTGTCAACATACACAAAAGGGACGTTGTCGTGGCGGACATCGAACAGGCAGTTGATAGTTTCGAGAAGTACGTTCAAGCCCAACAGGGGAGAGCTGAGGCCACAGCACACGTAGGCCCCGCGTCGGACAACGACAAGAGAGAGAGACACAGAGAACTGCAGCGGTCATGAGGAAGGCATGTGACGAAGCTGAAGGATGAATTGACCTCTCTGTACCAACACACGGCGCTCCCAGTAATGACAGGGTACAACAGCTCTGTCATTACTGAAAACAATCAGCGAGCTCGACCTCCAGGATGTTTTGTCAGAGACGGTCTCTCTTCTCAAAATCATCATCACCACTCCCATGCAGACCGCCGAGTCTGACAGAAGGTTCCCCACTCTGAAAAGAATCCAGGCGTTGCCGTGTTCTCCGAACACCTCGGGTTCCGCGGTCGCTTGGCAACAGAACAACGGCAGGCTAAATGCACTGTCCATGCTCTCTGTTGAGAAGCACTTCATTCAAGCACTCAGGTCAGACTTTCACGACAAGGTCGTTGATAAGTTTGTCCAAAATAAAACCTGCCCTGGAGCCTTCCTGTTTAAATGAGCAGGGCTTGGGCTGTGTCTTTATATAGTATATACTGGGGCTGTGTCTTTATATAGTATATACTGGGGCTGTGTCTTTATATAGTATATACTGGGGCTGTGTCTTTATATAGTATATACTGGGGCTGTGTCTTTATATAGTATATACTGGGGCTGTGTCTTTATATAGTATATACTGGGGCTGTGTCTTTATATAGTATATACTGGGGCTGAGTCTATATATAGTATATACTGGGGCTGAGTTTATATGCAGTATATACTGGGGGCTGAGTCTATATGCAGTATATACTGGAGGCTGAGTCTATATGCAGTATATACTGGGGGCTGAGTCTATATGCAGTATATACTGGGGGCTTAGTCTATATATAGTATATACTGGGGCTGAGTCTATATATAGTATATACTGGGGGCTGAGTCTATATGCAGTATATACTGGGGGCTGAGTCTATATGCAGTATATACTGGGGGCTGAGTCTATATATAGTATATACTGGGGCTGTGTCTTTATATTGTATATACTGGGGGCTGAGTCTATATATAGTATATACTGGGGGCTGAGTCTATATATAGAATATACTGGGGGCTTAGTCTATATATAGTATATACTGGGGGCTGAGTCTATATATAGAATATACTGGGGGCTTAGTCTATATATAGTATATACTGGGGGCTGAGTCTATATATATAGTATATACTGGGGGCTGAGTCTGTATATAGTATATACTGGGGGCTGAGTCTATATATAGTATATACTGGGGGCTGAGTCTATATATAGTATATACTGGGGGCTGAGTGTCCCAAATGGTGCACTATTCCCTCTGTAGTGCACTACATTTGACCATGGGCCCTATTCTGTAGTGCACTACATTTGACCATGGGCCCACAAAATAAGTCCATAGACTCCAGTGGTAAATATTTTTTTATACATAATTCAAATCAGTAGAAGGTCTTTATATGTTGGCTAGGCCTTCTATAAGTCAATCATTTAACTGATTAGCGTAAAATATATAGGCTATAGACTATGCAGAGCCGCGGTCGGGTCCATTCGGATCTATCAGCTGTGGTTACGTAGACCCCGAGATCCGATGACAATCAAACAGGACCCGAGGGACAGGTTAGAATTTCAGACCAGAATGGGCGCGGGTCTCGGGTATATGAAGACCTCTAATTGACATCCAAAGTAAACAATATGAGTGTGTTGTTATGTCATGAGTTGGGTGCTGTGGGTAACCGGAAGTGGTCTTGTGATAATTGTTGGGTTTCTGCTGGTCAGAGTGAGAAGGCGTTAAGTGAGTGGGGGCAAGAAATGTGAATTGTTTTGAGCTCAAGAAAAGGGCGCCATTGAAAGGAGTGATTACTGGGGTAGCAGTAAAAGTGGACCAATTGAAGGGAAGATTCCCGGTGTTTGTGATGCTTTTCATTTGGCGACGTAGACAGGGTGGTGTGAGTGGTGAAACAGAAGTCATTGTCTATTCTTTTGAGTTTGGATATTGATTCTTTGCCCGACAAAGTGATGTTAGGATATACAAGTTATCCTGTACAAGCTTTTGTGCCGAATACATTATGTTGTTACAGGTGTCAAGCTTATGGGCATGTGGCAGCAGTGTGTAGGAGGGAGGTTCCTAGGTGTGAGAAGTGTGCAGACGGGCATGAGACAAAGGAATTTGTAGAATTGGGGAAAGTAGTGGTATGTGTTAATTGTAGGTGTGTCTGGGGATCAGAAATGTCCCGTGCGAGAGAGGCAGGTTGAGGTTTCCAGGGTTAGATTAGTGCAGCAGTTGTATGCTGAGGCAATGAAGAAAATAGAGGAAGATGTGTCAATGGGGAATCCTGAGAAGAGTGGTGCAAGTAGTAGATCTGTACTAGAACAGAGGGAGGGATCCTGAGAGGAGTGGTGTAAGTAGTAGATCTGTACCAGTACAGAGGGAGGGATCCTGAGAGGAGTGGTGCAAGTAGTAGATCTGTACCAGTACAGAGGGAGGGATCCTGAGAGGACTGGTGTTAGTAGTAGATCTGTACCAGTACAGAGGGATAGGCAGAGGAGTGTTATGTTTCAGTAAGATTGGATTTTTAGTATTTTTGGCAATGGTTATTAACTGTACTGCAGGGATGGAACGTAAAGTCGCAGAACATTTAAGTTGTGGCAGCTGCAGAGAGGTATGTGGGTGTGTGAGACTTGACATCAGAAGAGTTATAGGGTGTGTTAAGTGGTGTCCCATCAGATGTAAATAGTGGAGTTGAGTGGTGTTATTTAAAAAAATATATATATATATATATATATATATATATATCAATTGTGAGTGTTATATGGTAGGGTATTTGTTCATGTATTTTTTTCAAACAAACTATAAGGGAGTTCTACTCCAGTCTAGATGGTGGCGGTAATGCAACATGTATTGGATGCCAAACGCCGTTAAACCACACCGAAGAAGAAGACGCATTTCCGCCAGAAGCACGACTCTACGCTGATACGACGCTCACGAACATTTTCTGCCGCATCTCATCAACCAGACCAAACGCACTCGGGAAGTGGATGAATGTTTCCGCTTGCTCTACGAGACCTCGCCATTTCATCAAGTTCTTCTCGGCTAAATAATTAGCTACAGGAAATCAGTTCAAGGTAACCTATTGCTAATTTCAAAAACATGTTAAACGTGAGCTTGTAGCACGGTCTGTAAACTAACGCATCACACGATTAAACGGCAGTGGTTGCCGCGGCCTGGCTTTGTTGTTCCCCCAGCTAGCTACATTTAGCGATAAGCCACTCGTTAGCTAGCTAGTAACATCTCCCGTCCAACCCGTTTGTGTCGATAGCTAGCTAACAAACTAACATCATTTCGGGGTAACGGTTGAAGTGACTTTTACTTAATAGTTAGGCATCTGTCGTCTCATTGTGAGTAAACTGACTGTGGCGAGGAATTAGCTAATTAGCTAACTAGCTAACCAGCCAACCGCCAGCTCATATAGCCACATATAGCTAAACAAAATGTCTTAACTACAGCAACGTTAATCTGAACCACTAGGTAGCTAAATTGGCTGGGTTAACCGTTGCTAAACTCTTGCTATCTGTTATGAAAACAGCTAATCCCTGAACCGTTTATCACAACTTCTTAATTTGCATGATAACGTTATGTCGACAACTTGTAGTAATTGTATTGTTTCTATCAAAATAATGGCGCTGTGAAGCAGGCACACAAGCGTTTCGCTACACTCAAAATAACATCTGATAAATATGTGTATGTGACCAATACAATTTGATTTGAAGAATAACTAAATTTCTTCCGGGTCACGGTTTTTGTTTGGAATCCTTCAGAATAAGAGAGTCGTCATGTATACTTATGCAATAAGGCCAGAGGAGGTGTGGTATATGGCAAATATACCACCGCTAAGGGCTGTTCTTATGCGCCACGTGGCGTGCCTGGATATAGTGGTGGGGAGTCGAATCTATTCCTTAAGCTTCGATTCCACTAAACTCCTTAAGGAATCTATTTGCTGTAGTCTACTTTGAAAACAAACTCACAGCAAAGAAATAGCGAGGGGGAGAGAAAGAGATGGGAGGGGGCACAGCCAGAACCATGCATTGGTAATCAAAAGATGTAGGCTATCGCAATACTGCATTTGCACAAGTTCACTAAAGTAGGGGCTATCGACACACTCTAAACACACTAGTGTTTTTCATAGTGAAGAGAAAGAAGAGCCAGCGAGTTAGACAGCGGATCGGGACAGACACAACCGTGCACATAGGCTATATCTTGGTTATCTGTCTCGTCTAGCAATGCATCATAAATTCACCAAAAGTATATATTAGGCTGTCAATGACTGGTTAACCATTCTTCATGGTGCCAGTGTATTGAAGTTGAACATAGCCAAATGCATCAGTTTAATTAGCCCTAAATATGCATTAAAGCGTGTTTTGGGAGTCGAGCAAGAGTCGACTCCAACCGCAGGGAGTCGGCTCCAACCGCAGGGAGTCGGCTCCAACCGCAGGGAGTCGGCTCCAACCGCAGGGAGTCCATGGCCATGGGCTCCGGAGTGGCGCAGTGATCCAAGGCACTGCATCTCAGTGCTAGACGCGCAACTACAGACACCCTGGTTCGAATCCAGCTGTATCACAATCGTCCGTGATTGGGAGTCCCATAGGGCGTCGCACAATTGGCCCAGCGTCATCTGGGTTTGGCCGTCATTGTTAATAAGAACTGACTTGCCTGGTTGAATAAAGGTATAAAAAAAAAATTATGCTATTATAAACTGGTTACCAAAGTAATTAGACCAGTAAAAATGTTGGTCTTATCATACCCGCGGTGTACTTAAGGGATAATCAACAAGGGTTATGTCTATGGAAAATAATGAGTGACGTGGAAGGTGTTTTCGGGAACTGATAAAACTGACCTATTTTCCAGAGAACCCATAGAGCCCTGCGTTGATTATCCCTTTCATACCATGGCTATAATTTAACACCATTTGCCGGTAGAAATGTGTTCAACATCCACTGAAGTAGCTAGCGAGTTTTTCTGGATAGCTACAGTAGTTGCTGTGGTAACGAAACAGACTTGCTTGTTTAGCTAACCAAACCACCAGTCCTAGCTTGCTGTTATGAAAATCGAATTCAACACTACCAATACTGTTTTCAATTACACTTTTGCAGCTCAAACAAAACTTGTAAAAGTTAACTATAGCAATTTTATTATAAGAGGTCATATTAAAGAGACACTAATCATCTTAAATCCACTTGTTTCATATTGGACATAAATATTGCACCGTACATAATCGATTGTGTGTCCATAAAACCAGGGTCCGGCCTACAAACTAAAGTCCATAGCATACAAAACGGAAGGGTTTGACCCAAAGTTTAATTTGAGTTTTTTTCACTGGGGTATTAGTCGTGCAATTTTACATCTAACTACGATGTTTGGAGCAGTATTTCATTTGCATTAAAACGAGTCTGTCGTTGAATGACAACAAACCTTCTCCACAGTTGACCAATCACAGACAGGGGCGTAGACTTTGGATACTAGACTTCAGCTTGCCTCAAGAAAATTGTGTGCGCTCGAACAGTCAAAAGAAGAAAAAAAAATCATACGAACACCAAAAACGAACAAAAATGTCATCAAAATATAAGGGCAAATAGTTTCTACTGGGAAGCATATGGCAAGCTTAAGGGATGGTTGATTGATCAAGAGCATTGTCTCTCCGTTGACCCAGTCAGTCAGTTAACAGAACCAAGACGTTCTAAGGAAGGTCCAATCATTTTTCTTGTTAGACCCAACTTTTCTGAATATCAATGACGATCTGCGCGATGCGGAAGCTGTTGGCAAGTTAGGGACTTTGTTGCTGCATTTAGAGTTTGTTGACCCCTCGTTATTTTTCTTGATTTTAGTCTAGCGACAAATTTAGCTACTTTTTTTAGGCTGCCATTGGGAAGTTTTCTATGGTTTTGATTAGGGTTGCACCGATATTACATTTTTTTGGACAATATCCGATATTTTCCTTGCCTTAAAAAAAAAATATATACCGATTTGATTTTTTTAAATTGCGGCCTTTGAACTATATGAGTTGTTAAATAGTTGAAACGCACACAGTACGTTATTTTTGGGGCATTTACGTGTGTCCCCATTACCAGTAAAACATAATCAAAACCCATTTATTTCACTTACTTGCTGTGCTGTTTCGTTGTTCATTTGTTCAGTCGTTTAATTCTCAACCGGGATTTCATCATACATGTCAAGCAGTAAAGTTTCAGCTCTGTCTGTCCGTGGCCTCTCTTCCTCGGTGCGTCACTGTCACTGTGTCTGTTTCCATCTTTTCCAGCTGTGTCTAACATTTCACGTAAACCCTGTTTCTTGTCTGCATCGAAGTAGCGGGTCTTGTACCTAGCATCGAGCATGGTGGCGACACAGTAAAGAGGCTCAGAGAGAATGCCACCGAATCGCTTGTTCACAGCCTCTACTAGAGTACTTTTCCAAGTTAACCCCACAGTCTGTTGGCATTTTTTTTGAGCAGGCATGAGAACCAGCACATTTTTTGAGCATGCAATGCGGCTTTCCTCAGTATAAAATCCTTGTAGACCCACTTTGCTGTCAGACTCAGAACGCTCATCGCTGGTCTAAATGTCAGTCGTGAAGCAAATGGCAGTGATGCCCATTAGCAAGTAGCTCATAGACGTGTGTTTCATCAATACTCCGGTAGGGCAACATCTGAAAAATAGCGCCTATTTGGTAGTGTGTACCGGTGCTTGACCAGTTGGGGAAAGCCAACATCATCCACGCCCTGGTCCTATAAGAGATCTTGGTCACTTCCCACAAGCTGGGTTGTAACAAAAACGCACTCATTCTTATGTTTAAAACATTTAGTGTGTGTGTGGCAGGCATACAATGATGGCAAAAAGCATTTGAGTGTGCGCTGACCCTGGTGCTAGAGGGGGTACGCAGCTGGAGGTTGAATGTTTGAAGGTGTACGGGACTATAAAAAGTTTGGGAACCACTGTCTTCGACTGATGGGACTGTACCATCCACACCATTTGTCCACTCAGACGGGTGTGAATCAGAGTCTTGTACACCATGATACAGTGCATTCAGAAAGTATTCAGACCCCCTGAATTTTTCCACATTTTGTTATGTTACAGCCTCATTCTAAAATGGATTAAATACTCCCCCCCCCCCCCCCCCCCCAATTTATTAAAAATAAAACATACCTTATTTACTTAAGTATTCAGACCTTTTCCTATGAGACTCGATATTGAGCCCGAGTGCATCATGATTCCATTGATCACGTTTGAGATGTTTCTACAACTTGATTGTTGTCCACCTGTGGTAAATTCAATTGATTGAACATGATTTGGAAAAGCACACACCTGTCTATATACGGTCCCACAGTGGACAGTGCATGTCATAGCAAAAACCTAGCCATGAGGTGGAAGGAATTGTCCGTAGAGCTCCTAGACAGGATTGTGTCGAGGCACAGATCTGGGGAAGGGTACCAAAAACATTTCTGCAGCATTGAAGGTTCCCGAGAACACAGTGGCCTCCATCATCCTTAAATGGAAGAAGATTGGAACCACCAAGACTCTTCCTAGAGCTGGCCGCCCGGCCAGGTGACCAAGAACCCGATGGGCACTCTGACAGACCTCCAGAGTTCCTCTGTGGAGATGGTTGTCCTTCTGGAAAGTTCTCCCATCTCTGCAGCACTCTACCAATCAAGCCACTCCTCAGTAAAAGGCACATGACAGCCCGCTTGGAGTTTGCCAAAAGGCACCTAAAGGACTCTGACCAAACCAGATTGTCTGGTCTGATGAAACCAAAATTAAACTATTTGGCCTGAATGCCAAGCGTCATGTCGGGAGGAAACTAGCCACCGCTCATCACCTGGCCAGTACCATCCCTACAGGGAAGCGTGGTGACAGCATCATGCTGTGGGTATTTTTTGTCAGCGGAATTATATCAAAATAGTGGTGGCAACTTCCTCTGGAGGGGTCCTTTTTTAACTTAAAACCACCTCTTCCGAGCAAACAAATCAAATCAAAACATATCTATCTATTGTGATCTAGTGTGCCTGAAGTCGGATTAAATCATTTTCCATCAGTTAACTCGCTTAGATACATGTTTGTCTTTTCCAGAGCTATACCACGATCAAAGGTTTGAAAGTCTCACACTGAACTCTTTCGGTCTCCTCTTTTTTTATTTTTTTTTTTAGATCTACCCAACATACCATGTCTGGCCCGGGTTCTGGATGGGGTGTTCCAGCCCAGAGAAGCTCACAGCTGGGTCCAGAGTTGCTGTTAGTGAAGCTGGGGGACTGCAGTCAAACAGTGGAACTCAATGTGATTGTCAAAGAGGAGGAGGAGGAGAGAGAAATCAATGAGGGGGAGGAGGAAGAGCGAGAGGATGACAGGGACTCGGTTGACCCAGGTATAAATTCAGGCTAACATCCTCTTTGGTTCAGAGAGGTAAACTACAAAGCAATGAGTTGGTCAGCTAACTTTGATAAACAACTCAAAATAGCTATTGGTTTTCTGGTTCATTAAGAAATGTAAACTTAGGTTTTTGGTTGTTGAGTTAATGTCTATCATATCTTTAAAAATTTGTATTTATTAATATTTGGGCAATTTAGCTGGCTAACTCATTGATTCTGGTTTGTAGTATAAACCCTCAGGCTTCTGTATGTGTAAGAGGGAAGGCGAGTGCCAAAACAAACATGTCTACAGACCAATGTGCAATGCATCTTAATTCAACAATTTGTGTTATCTATGTGTGATGCAACAAGCCCATTGCAAAGTATTTATTTCAATACACTGTTAATTCTAATGACTGAATCCTGCATTATTAAACTTAAATACTTTGTTTCTCTCTGTCTGTTTCTTATCCTATATCTGTTCATATTCTTACAGGAGAGAGCCCCAACCCAGACTCAGTCAACAAGCCCAGTTCCACAGCATCAATACTACCACCTGGTTGTGGGAGTTACCCCTGTCCTCAATGTGGAAAGTGTTTCAGTTCCTCAACTCATCTAAAGAATCATCAAAGAGTACACACTGGAGAGAAACCTTTCGACTGCTCAACATGTGGGAAGAGTTTCAGTGAGAAAGTAAACCTTAAGAGACATGAGAGAGTACATAGTGGAGAGAAGCCTTACCACGGCACCACGTGTTGGAAGAGCTTAAATCACTCAGGAAGCCTTAAGGAACACCAGCGACTACATACATGGGAGAAACCTTACCACTGCTCTCTTTGTGGGAAGTGTTTCAATCGAGCAGGAGACCTGAAAACTCATAAGAAATCACACAGTGGAAAGAAGCCTACCTGTACTTTCAATGTGATTGTCAAAGAGGAGGAGGAGGAGGAGGATGAGGATGAGGAGAAGGAAATCGATAAGGAAAAGAGGGAAGAGCAGGAACCTAGTGGTGTAGTTGACCCAGATACATCAAGACTATCTGGTCGTGGTCGTTACCCCTGTCCTCAATGTGGGAAGAGTTTCAGTTCCTCAGGTAATCTAAAGAATCATCAGAGTGTACACATTCGAGAGAAACCATTCCACAGTGCCACATGTGGGAAGAGTTTCAGTGTAAAAGTCAACCTCATGAGGCATGAGATGGTACATAGTGGAGAGAAGCCGTACCACTGCACCAAATGTGGGAAGAGCTTCGTCAATCATTCTGGAAGCCTTACACATAAAATAGTACATACAGGGGAGAAGCCTTACCACTGCTCTCTGTGTGGGGAGGGATTCACTCAGCTAAGAAGTCTTAAAAGTCATGAGAGAATATCCATTGGAGGGAAGCCTGCCTGTGCTTTTAATGAAATTGTCCAAGAGGAGGAGGGAGAAAAGAAAGAAGTTGAGGATAAGGAGGACAATAGCGGTGTAGTAGACAGTGCATGTCGGAGCAAAAAACAAGGCACGAGGTCGAAGGAATTGTCCGTAGAGCTCCGAGACAGGATTGTGTCGAGGCACAGATCTGGGGAAGGGTACCGAAAGATTTCTGCAGCATTGAAGGTCCCCAAGAACACAGTGGCCTCCATCATTATTAAATGGAAGAAGTTTGGAACCACCAAGACTCTTCCTAGAACTGGCCGCCCGACCAAACTGAGCAATTTGGGGAGAAGGGCCTTGGTCAGGGAGGTGACCAAGAACCCGATGGTCACTCTGACAAAGCTCCAGAGTTCCTCTGTGGAGATGGTTGTCCTTCTGGGAGGTTCTCCCATCTCTGCAGCACTCTACCAATCAGGCCTTTATGGGAGAGTGGCCAGACGGAAGCCACTCCTCAGTAAAAGGAACATGACATCCCGCTTGGAGTTCGCCAAAAGGCACCTAAAGGACTCTCAAACCATGAGAAACAAGATTCTCTGGTCTGGTGAAAACAAGATTGAACTCTTTGGCCTGAATGCCAAGTGTCACATCACCATCCCCATGGTGAAGCATGGTGGTGGCAGCATCATGCTGTGGGGATGTTTTTCAGCTGCCGGGACTGGGAGACTAGTCAGGATCGAGGGAGAGATCAACGGAGAAAAATACAGAGAGATCCTTGATGAAAACCTGCTCCAGAGTGCTCAGGACCTTAGACTGGGTCAAAGGTTCATCTTCCAACAGGACAACGACCCTAAGCACACAGCAAAGACAACCCAGGAGTGGCTTCGTGACAAGTCTCTGAATGTCCTTGAGTGGCCCAGCCAGAGCCCGGACTTGAACCCGATCGAAAATCTCTGGAGAGACCTGAAAATAGCTGTGCAGCGACGCTCCCCATCCAACCTGACAGAGCTTGAGAGGATCTGCAGAGAAGAATGGGAGAAATTCCCCAAATACAGGTGTGCCAAGCTTGTAGCGTCATACCCAAGAAGACTTGAGGCTGTAATCGCTGCCAAAGGTGCTTCAACAAAGTACTGAGTAAAGGGTCTGAATACCTATGTAAATGTGTTATTTTAAATAAATTTGCTAAAATTTCTAAAAACCTGTTTTTGCTTTGTCATTATGGGATATAAAAGTGATGATAAACAATTTTTTTTATAAATTTTTAGAATAAGACTAATGTAACAAAATGTGTAAAAAGTGAAGGGGTCTGAATCCTTTCCGAATGGGTTGTATATGAACGCAGCTTCATTAAGGAAGTTAGATGCAGTTCATCATAGCGCAATGCTCTTTATTACAGGAGACAGTTTTAGAACTCACCACTGCATTCTCTACCAGTAAGTTGGTTGGCCCGCTGTGATGTCATCACTGCATTCTCTACCAGCAAGTTGGTTGGCCCTCTGTGATGTCATCACTGCATTCTCTACCAGATGTTTGGTTGACCCTCTGTCACGTAGGTAAATAAATTGCTATGTTTTAATTTATAAAGCCCTTTTACAAAAAGTCTCACCGTACTTAACCTGTTTACCACATCCGGTCTCAGGGATGGTTAACTCTGGAAACTCCTTTGGTCTCTACTGAGTTCGGTACATCAGCCTTTAGTCTTCTTGCACCTTATTTGTGGAACAATCTTCAAAATTTTGTTAAATTTGATGTTTTGTTGCTGCTAAGGGGTCATTCAGAAAGCTGATTGAGGACCTTATAACTGATGAATGTTTATTTCTGCTTGCATTTTGTATTTATACTGGGGGGAGAAATATTAACGCAACATGCAACTATTTCTAAGATTTTACTGAGTTACCGTTCATATAAGGAAATCGGTAAAAAAAAAAATTGAAATAAATTCATTAGGCCCTAATCTACCCGAACAATGTAATAGTCTGGTGGCCATTTGATGAATTGTTCGGTCTTATGGCTTGGGGTTAGAAGCTGTTCAGGAGTCTTTTGGTCCTCGACTTGGCGCTATGGTACTGCTTGCCGTGCGGTAGCAGAGAAAACAGTCTATGACCTGGGTGATGAAGTCTGACAATTTTATGGGCTTTCCTCTGACATGCCTAGTATATAGGTCCTGGATTGCAGGAAGCTTGGCCCCAGTGATGTACTGGGCCGTGCACACTACCCTCTGTAGCGCCGAGCAGTTGTCATACCAGGCGGCGATGGAGAGCATCCTGACTGACTGCATGGTGCAGCTGTAGAACTTTTTGAGGATCAGGGCACCCATGCCAAATCTTTCCAGTCTCCTGGGGGGAAAAGGTTTGGTTGTGCCCTCCTTACGACTGTCTTGGTGTGTTTGGACACTGATAGTTCGTTGGTCATGTTGACGCCAAGGAATTTGAAACTCTTGACCCGCTCCACTACAGCCCCATTGATGTTAATGGGGGCCTGTTTGGCCCGCTTTTCCTGTAGTGCACGATCAGCTCCTTTGTCTTGCTCACATTGAGGGAGAGGCTGTTGTCTTGGCACCACACTAACAGTTCTCTGACCACCTCCCTATAGGCTATCGTCGGTGATCAGGCCTATCACTGTTGTGTCATCAGCAAACTTAATGATGGTTTTGGAGTCTTGTTTGGCCACGCAGTCGCAGGTGAACAAGGGAGTACAGGAGGGAACTAATTACACACCCCATGAGGGTCCCCAATGTTGAGGATCAGCATGGCAGACGTGTTGTTGCCTGCCCTTACCACCTGGGGGCGGCCCGTCAGGAAGTCCAGGATCCAGTTACAGAGGGAGGTGTTTAGTCCCAGGGTCCTTAGCTTATTGATGAGCTTCGTGGGCACTATGGTGTTGAACGCTGAGCTGTAGACAATGAACAGCATTCTCACATAGGTGTTCCTTTTGTCCAGGTGGGAAGGGCAGTGTGGAGTGCGATTGAGATTGCGTAATCTGTGGATCTGTTGGGGCAGCATGCAAATTAGAATGGGTCTAGGGCAGTGGTTTCCAAACTTTTCATAGTCCTGTACCCCTTCAAACATTCAACCTCCAGCTGCGTGTACCCCCTCTAGCACCAGGGTCAGCCCACTCAAGTGTAGTTTTTTGCCATCATTGTATGCCTGCCACACACACTATACAATACATGTATTAAACATAATGAGTGTTTTTTTTTCACAACCCGGCTTGTGGGAAGTGACAAAGAGCTCTTATAGGACCAGGGTACCAATAATAATAAATAATTTTACTCTTTATTTAACTCTTACATATACCTTATTTGTATAACTCACCTCTGAGAGAGTCTGGTCTTTCACCTACTGAAGACAAACAGAATATTTGGTTACACGGAGAGACCTGAAAGAAGCATCTACATCAGTGGTTCCTAAATGTTTTATAGTCTCATACCCCTTCAAAACATTTGACCTCTAGCTGCGAATCCTCGTCTTAGCTCCAGGGTCAGTGCAGTCTCAAATGTTTTTCAAACTCTCAAATCATTGTAAGTCTGCCACACACACACACTATACAATACATTTATTAAACATAAGAATGAGTGTGTCGCAACCCGGCTCATGGGAAGTGACAAAGAGCTGTTATAGTACCAGGGCACACATAATAATAATCAATAAGGTTGTACTTTATTTAGCCATCTCACAGAACTTTATTTGTTCATCGAAAACTGTGAGTAACTCACCACAGATTAATGACAAGGGTGTGCTTGAAAGGATGCACATAACTCTGCAATGTTGGGTTGTATTGGAGAGAGTCAGTCTTAAAATCATTTTCCACACACAGTCTGTGCCTGTATTTAGTTCTCATGCTCGTGAGGGCCGAGAATCCACTCTCACATAGGTACGTGGTTGCAAAGGGCATCAGTGTCTTAACAGTGCAGTTTGCCTAGGCAGGAAATCTGGCAGTGCCTTCTGATTTTAAATTCAATTTTCACAGAACCGCTTGTTGCAATTTTGATGAGGCTCTTGTTCAGATATCGGTAAGTAGACTGGAGGCAGGCAATGAATGGGATAATGAATCCAGTTGTTTGCGTCATCCGTTTCGGGAAAGTACCTGCATAATTGTGCACTCAACTTACTCAGGTGCTTCCCTATATCACATTTGACATTGTCCGTAATCTTGAGTTAATTTGCACACAAACAAATCATACAATGATGGAAAGACCTGTGTGTTGTCCTTGTTAATGTAGACAGAGAAGAGCTCCAACTTCTTAATCATAGCCTTGATTTTGTCCCGCATGTTGAATATAGTTGCGGAGAGTCCTTCTAATCCCAGATTCAGATCATTCAGGTGAGAGAAACCATCTCCCAGACAGGCCAGTCTTCTGAGAAACCCATCATGCAAGAGGTCAGACAAGTGATTATGGTCAGTAAAAACGTTAAGCTCATCTCAATTCAAATAAACGAGTCAACACATTGCCCGTTGATAACCAGCGCACTTTCTGTATGTTGTAAAAGCGTTACATGGTCCCTGCTCATATCCTTAACGTAGTTCAGAAAATACGAGTTTAGGGGCCTTGCTTTAAGTTCACCATTTTCACTGTGGTGTCAAACGTCTTTCAAGCTGCGGTGGATGCTGCAGTAAACCCAAGTGGGGTCGGGAGCAACTGTTTGCACGCGCGTTACCACTCCACTATGTCTCCCTGTCATGGCTTTTGTGCCATCAGTACGGATACCAACATGAGCAGCAGCTACGTTTGGCTACGTTGGTGGAATTCCCACGAGAGAGCAGCGGTTAATGTGATTGGATGTTAATTATTTGACATTTTGTATTTGACGTTTTGTTATTTCACTGAACACTAGATGGTTTAATTTTATTTTTGGCAGTGAAACGAGGCTATTCAGGCTATGAAAAAACCCTCACCCAAATGTATAGCCCCGTTGGAAAATACAAATTAATGTGAATCACATTTTTAATACCTGATCTACGGTGTCCGGGAGGATGCTGTTGTGAGCCATGGCCAGCCTTTCAAAGCACTAAATGGCACTTCATGGCTACTGTCTGTGATGCCTCTTCTTCGTTGGTAGATTGCATTTATCGATGACAAGTCAGTATAGTAACATGAGGATAATAAAGGATAACAGATGCTGTACACTGTTGTAATAATATGACATCACACTGCTGATAGAAATAGAATGTAATGACAGCTGTTCTTGTTTTGGTTGAGAAATCTATTTTCGTTTGTTTTGACTGACTTCTTTCCGTCGGAGGCCGGTAAAACATGCACAATGACTACGCTGATACGACGCTCACGAACATTTCCTGCAGCATCTCATAATCCAGACCAAACTCACTCGGAAAGTGGATACATTTTTCCCGCTTGCTCTACGAGACCTCACCATTTCCAATTATTTTCAGCCAAACGGTAAATCAGTTCCAGGTAACCTATTGCTAATGATTATTATTTGTTTTAATGATGCTTGTAACACGGTCTGTAAACCAACGCATTCCAGGATGAAACCGCACTGGTTTCAGCGGCCTGGTTTTGTTGTTCCCCCAGCTAGTTAGCTGTTAGCCAGTTAGCAACACATCTCCCGTCCAACCCGTTTGTGTAGCTAGCTAGCTAACATGCTAACTTTATTTCAGGGTCACGGTTGAAGTGTGACTTTCATTTCATAGTTAGCCAGCTGTCGACTCATCGTGAGTAAAATGACTGTAGCGAGGAATTAGCTAACCGGCTGCTCCTTGTTTAGCCACAGATAGCCAAACCAAATATTTGTATAATTAACCTATCTAGGTAGCTAGCTCGCAATATTATCAAATCAAATTTTATTTGTCACATACACATGGTTAGCAGATGTTAATGCGAGTGTAGCGAAATGCTTGTGCTTCTAGTTCCGACAATGCAGTAATATCTAACAAGTAATCTAGCTAACAATTCCAAAACTACTACCTTATAGACAGACACAAGTGTAAGGGGATAAAGAATATGTACATAAAGATATATGAATGAGTGCTGGTACAGAGCGGCATGGGCAAGATACAGTAGATGGTATTGAGTGCAGTATATACATATGAGATGAACTAACCGTTGCTAAACTTCCCGGTTTCCCGATTATGCAAACAGTTAATCCCTTGAACAAACCTATAGTGTCGTTGCGCAAAATGGTACGCAGCATCTGGATATTTGTGCAACAAAAATTCAACCTTCAGCTACAATTTCTGTCAAGCCGTCCACACATGCATTTACGCATACTTGAGATAAATTCAACATATGCACCACACAGAACGCACTGCAACGCAAGGCAAACGCATTGTTCCACTGCCTGTTCATCCCGCTATCATCAAGAAGGCGAGGTCAGTAACGTAAACTCGTACATCGCCTTGGTCTGTACAATTGCCCTTATTTTAGCTCCCCAAAAACGTAATGCTTCCAGATCAACTGTAATGTCAATACCATTGTAAAGCACAATTCCTCCCCTTTCCAACAAAATCAATTACATGACCTTAACACGGCCCGTTTCTGCATAATTCAAGCAGGCAATGAGCCCGTCTGGTCTTTTTAAAAATGGCGGGTGGGGACAGATGTCTTGTGGGAAAATTGCTTTTTTCATTCGATCTGTCCAATTTATCACCTTATCGCCTCTAAAATGTAAATAAAACACTATAAAGAGTTTATATAATGTGTCATTACATACCTATTTGAAGGTTTGTGTCGAATTTGAATCAGGTTTTTAGGGCGGTGCTAAAGTGATCTTAGAAGTAAACAGCGGCTTTGAGAATGATGATCGCATGCAATGATGATGAAAAAAATGACTAGGTATCCCACCCCCTTACCCCCGTCACTGTCCATTTCTTGTTTTTAAACGATGAGAGAAGTGCTACACCTGGTGGAGAGAGATTGTAAGACAGAAATAGTTGCTTTATGCTGTACGTTACGACATGACACGTCTAGATGTAACGGAGGGTCAGTTTTTTTTTTTCAACTTTTCTCCAATACCATAGAGCCATTACCATGTCGATCAATGCTTGAACAGAAACCTAGTTCACACCCCCAGATTTGGACGTCAACAGTCGCTACAGTCCCATTAGTTTTCTTTGTAGCCGCGGTTACGCACATTTGTACAGAATGGGGTTTACGTTACAGGTGCATCAAAGCTGGGACCGAGAGACTGAAAAACAGCTTCTATCTTACTAACATTGAGTGGCTGCTGCCAACATACTGACTCACATCTCTAGCCACTTTAATAATAAATTATTGGATGTAATAAATGTATCACTAGCCACTTTAAACAATGCCACTTTATATAATGTACCCTACATTACTCATCTCATATGTATATACTATATGTATATACTGTACTTTAATAATACCATCTACTGCATCTTGCCTGTGCCTTTTGGCCATCACTCATCTGTTTATGTACATATTCTTATTCATTCCTTTACACTTTGGAAGTTGTGGAATTGTTAGGTTAGATTAATCGTTGGATATTACTGCATGGTCGGAACTAGAAGCACAAGCATTTCGCTACACTCGCATTAACATTTTTATTTTACCTTTATTTAACTAGGCAAGTCAGTTAAGAACAAATTCTTATTTTCAATGACGGCCTAGGAACAGTGGGTGTTCAGGGGCAGAACGACAGCTCGGGAGTTTGAACTTGCAACCTTCCGGTTACTACTCCAACGCTCTAACCACTAGGCTACCCTGCCGCCCACATCTGCTAACCATGTGTATGTGACCAATAAGATTTGATTTGAATGAATGAATGAATGTACTTGGTGCACCAATACAATGCTAGTGGGGGCGTGGTCAAGGCGTAACCATTTTCCCATAACGTTTTCAAGCAAATTAAGAAGGAATGTCAATCGAAATGTGGGTTTCTATCAAAAATAATAAGGCCAAAGATTTTTATAACTAAACCAAGATAAACCACAGCCTGTCGTTTCCAATGGGAACAGATTATAGTGGGCAGAATGAGCGTGAGCTAGCGAGATCCTATTGGCCCGTTCATACATCTGCATATTTCCGTTATCAAATACTCTGTGAAATGAGCCGTGTGCAATAACTCAATTCAACTTTGCACTCCTACATTTAAAAAAAATACTTTTGCAAAGGCTAAAGTCAACAAAACTTATTCCGCTGTTGAACCACCAAGCAGGTGCTTCATATTTATACATCCAGTGAAATATCTGTCTCATTTTTCTTTCCGTGATACAGCTGTGAAGCAGGCAAGAGTAACTAAGTATTTCCAGGTCACGGATCTTCTTCTTCTTCTATCGTATAATGGCGTTCTCAACAATTGGATGTGCATTCCGCCTCCACCTGTGGGGTGGATAATAAGGATCCGGGTATTATTATATTATTAGTATATTTTTTTTTTACAAACTATCAACAAAAAAAATTTGCTAAACAAAATCAACCTACTTTCCTGTAAAAAATAAATACAAATAAAGTGATCATAAAGAAGAAAAAAAGGTCCCTAAACTTCTGAACAGGTTCATTGACTTGAAGAACGATGCTCCTGTGAGGACGGGACATTTCCTAGCGACAGTAGTCCTTGCAGTGCTTCTGCCGTGAAGTCTTGGAGACCCAAAAACGCATCTGCTGCAGATATAATGATATCCAGGTTCTTGGACTTGTGAGACACTTGTGCTGTACAATTAATCATTGTGGCTATAAATGCCACACAATCCACTTTCTTTTTACAATGAGTTTATCCAGATAACTTGATTTAACTTAAAACACTAGCAACTGGTTGCAATGCCTCCCCCTGCCATATCTTCAACACTGTTGCCTCTTCCCCCTTCGACTCTCTTCACTGCCTCCACATAGGAGATCTGCTGCACAGCCATGATTTCTTGACACCTCAGCCTCCCTAACAGGGCACTCAAGGAAGTATGAACCCCACCACAGTTGCAACATTTTCCATTCACATATTCTTCAATATCCTACTTCTCCCATCTGCAAACATTTAATCATATCCTTTACAATTCCCCCCCGACTGTAATGGTTTGGACATAAATGCTCTCACCGCATATCTCACATATCCAAGCTTCACTTGTTCAGGTAGAGTCTCCTCAAACAACAACAACAATATCGACAGGCTTTTCTCCTACCTTCCATTCACCATACGGGTCAGGTGACGTGCACTGACCAATCCTGGGACTCGTCAGCTATATCCTCCTTTTGCAGGCTCCGAAGATCAATACAGGTCACTTCTGACGTAGGTTCACCTTTCCCACTGCTTTCTTTACAGTCCTTGGTATTACAAATGGATTTCCCAAATTAACCTCCTTGTCCAAAACAATGCAGTCCGATGATAAATGCGTTATTGGACCGGTCCTGGTCTTCTAATACAACTTTGGCCCGTTTTTGTTTCCATTCTTTGATTTCACTAGTTTCCATTCGTTATCACACACTACACTTGTCGCACTTTCAGATTCAAGCACAGTCGCCTTTTCCGTCTTACTCGCTTCTTGGAACCGGTTGTTGTCATTGGATCTTTTGGAATCCTTCAGAATAAGAGTCCCGTCATGTTTACCAAACATTATGGATAAACTGAAGAGGATGCATGTCTCTCCGCCCTAATAATGGGAGTGGTTGTCCACAAAGCGTCTGTCTTGCTCTCTGAGCTGGTGGCCTCATCTCATTGGTCGATACATCTCATTATTGTAATCCGTTTTTGAATATTTGATGAGGGTTGTTGACATCAACCGCCTGTATTCAATGGAGAGAGATGCTATGCTACTAGCCTCATGCCATGAATATGCATAGCCATCTCGAGACAACTCCAATATAGAGGGGTTTTTTTCTCCTAAAAGTAGCGTGTCCCGAATGTCACGTGTCCTAGTTTTATATCAGTACAGTCATAACGACTTAAGCATTACAAAACTTTTATTTGATCAAATTCATCTAGTGTAGCAATTAAGTCATTGCTTTTGTTGTTGACCAAATTCGACTCACTCTCATTGACCTCCATACAAAACTGCCTGCTTGGTGGGTGAAACAACAAGAAAACGCCCCATGCTGGAGGGAGACAGATTTGCAGCCGAGTTGGGCCTCTTCCTCTCTGGGGACACTTTATAAATTAATATTTAGTGCTGAATTATCAATACATTTTATACTTGTTATCATACAAAGAATAATTAAATATTTTATATAAGATATGTGATTTTTGTTTTTTGTTTTGTTTATTTCAATCCTAAATGGTCAACAATGTTGTTTGTGTGTGTACTCTTATCTTCTATACGTTGTGCTGCAGTAAAAGGTCCATTCTACCCAGAAACACTTCTAGTCTCCAAGTCCACTGAGTTTACACCCCCAGGAACACTTCTAGTCTCCAAGTCCACAGAGTTTACACCCCCAGGAACACTTCTAGTCTCCAAGTCCACTGAGTTTACACCCCCAGGAACACTTCTCCAAGTCCACTGAGTTTACACCCCCAGGAACACCAGTCTCCAGGTCCACTGAGTTTACACCCCCAGGAACACTTCTAGTCTCCAGGTCCACTGAGTTTACACCCCCAGGAGCACTTCTAGTCTCCAAGTCCACTGAGAGGAACACTTCTAGTCTCCAAGTCCACTGAGTTTACACCCCCAGGAGCACTTCTAGTCTCCAGGTCCACTGAGTTTACACCCCCAGGAGCACTTCTAGTCTCCAAGTCCACTGAGTTTACACCCCCAGGAACACTTCTAGTCTCCAAGTCCACTGAGTTTACACCCCCAGGAACACTTCTAGTCTCCAGGTCCACTGAGTTTACACCCCCAGGAACACTTCTAGTCTCCAGGTCCACTGAGTTTACACCCCCAGGAGCGTCGCTGCTCATTTTGCGGCCCTTTAAAGAGTTGCCAATCAGCTTTAATCCACTTGTTTGTCATATTGGACATAAATATTGCACCGTACATAATCGATTGTGTGTCTATAAAACCAGGGTCCAGCTTACTCACTAGAGTCTACAGCATACAAAACAGATGAGTTTGAACAAAACTCTTCTCGTTGTAACGGATGAATCTGAACAAAACGTTTGTGTGTCCAATAGGAAACATCTATTGGATTTAGGCTGATTGGCTACTCTTCAAGGGATGCAAAATGAGCAGCGACGCTCCTCTGGGTGTAAACTCTGTGACGATAAGAAGTAGCCACCGTAGCAGATAGCCTGGCTAATGCAAATACAGATATTCAGGAAATTCATGAGCTGGAATATATCGCTAGTTCTGACTACGGAAGCAGATTATTAACGAATTTTAGCTGAAGATCCTTAGTTTAATTATGGTGAAGAAAATGTTCAGCAGTCTAATGGCTTGAGGGTAGAAGCTGTTCAGCAGTCTAATGGCTTGGGGGTAGAAGCTGTTCAGGAGTCTAATGGCTTGGGGGTAGAAGCTGTTCAGCAGTCTGATGGCTTGGGGGTAGAAGCTGTTCAGCAGTCTAATGGCTTGGGGGTAGAAGCTGTTCAGCAGTCTGATGGCTTGGGGGTAGAAGCTGTTCAGCAGTCTGATGGCTTGGGGGAGTAGAAGCTGTTCAGCAGTCTTATGGCTTGGAGGGTAGAAGCTGTTCAGCAGTCTAATGGCTTGGGGGTAGAAGCTGTTCAGCAGTCTAATGGCTTGGGGGTAGAAGCTGTTCAGCAGTCTGATGGCTTGGGGGTAGAAGCTGTTCAGCAGTCTAATGGCTTGGGGGTAGAAGCTGTTCAGCAGTCTAGTGGCTTGGGGGTAGAAGCTGTTCAGCAGTCTAGTGGCTTGGGGGTAGAAGCTGTTCAGCAGTAATGGCTTGGGGGTAGAAGCTGTTCAGCAGTCTGATGGCTTGGGGGTAGAAGCTGTTCAGGAGTCTAATGGCTTGGGGGTAGAAGCTGTTCAGCAGTCTGATGGCTTGGAGGTAGAAGCTGTTCAGCAGTCTGATGGCTTGGGGGTAGAAGCTGTTCAGCAGTCTTATGGCTTGGGGGTAGAAGCTGTTCAGCAGTCTGATGGCTTGGAGGTAGAAGCTGTTCAGCAGTCTGATGGCTTGGGGGTAGAAGCTGTTCAGCAGTCTTATGGCTTGGGGGTAGAAGCTGTTCAGCAGTCTGATGGCTTGGGGGAGTAGAAGCTGTTCAGCAGTCTTATGGCTTGGAGGGTAGAAGCTGTTCAGCATTCTAATGGCTTGGGGGTAGAAGCTATTCAGCAGTCTAATGGCTTGAGGGTAGAAGCTGTTCCAGAGCCTTTTGGTGCCAAACTTGGTATTCCGGTACCGCTGGCCGTGCGGTAGCAGGGAGGACTTGGGTGGCTGGAGTCTTTGACAATTTTTAGGGCCTTCCTCTGACACCGCCTGGTATAGAGGTCCTGGATGGCAGGGAGCTTGGCCCCAGTGATATACTGGGCCGTACGCACTACCCTCTGTAGCACCTTGCGGTCGGATGCCAAGCAGTTGCCATACCAAGCGGTGATGCAGCCAGTCAAGATGCTCTCAGTGGTGCAGTTGTATAACTTTTTGAGGATCTGAGGGCCCCATGCCAAATATTTTCAGCCTCCTGAGGGGGAAGAGGCATGGTCGTGCCCTCGTCACGACTGTTGGTGTGTTTGGACTAGAGGTCGACCGATTTATGATTTTTTCAACGCCGATACCGATTATTGGAGGACCAAAAAAGCCAATACCGATTAACATCAATAAAATCAATTTAGCCTCAAATAATGAAACATGTTCAATTTGGTTTAAATAATGCAAAAACAAAGTGTTGGAGAAGAAAGTAAAAGTGCAATATCTGCTATGTAAGAAAGCTAATGTTTCAGTTCCTTGATCAGAACATGAGAACATATGAAACCTGGTGGTTCATTTTAACATGAGTCTTCAATATTCCCAGGTAAGAAGTTTTAGGTTGTAGTTATTACTAGTTAGCCATTTCACTTCGGTTACACCAGCCTAATCTCGGGAGTTGATAGGCTTGAAGTCATAAACAGGGCAATGCTTGACGCACAACGAAGCGCTGCTGGCAAAATGCACAAAAGTGCTGTTTGAATTAATGTTTACGCGCCTGCTTCTGCCTACCACCGTTCAGTCAGATACTTGTATGCTTGTATGCTCAGTCAGATTATATGCAACGCAGGACACGCTAGATAATATCTAATATCTTCAACCATGTGTAGTTAACTAGTGATTATGATTGATTGTGTTTTTTATAAGTTTAATGCTAGCTAGCAACTTACCTTGGCTTACTGCATTGACGTGCATTGTGGAGTGCAACGAGAGAGAGGCAGGTCGTTATTGCGTTGGACTAGTTAAAAACCTCTTAAGTCTACCCCCTCCTTTTTCGAACATTCTGTTAAAAATCGCGCAACTTTTCAGCGTCCTGCTACTCATGCCAGGAATATAGTATATGCATATGATTAGTATGTGTGGATAGAAAACACTCTGAAGTTTCTAAAACTGGTTAAATCACGGCTGTGACTATAACAGATCGTTTGTTTCATCAAAAAACGCACGAAAAACTGCTCTCTGAAAGCTAAAAATAATTTCCATGCGTCACTTTCATGGGTTGTTAAAAGGGCACAAAATTAATTATGGATCTGCATGCAATTCCTACAGATTCCACACGATGTCGCCTTTGTCGTCATTTTCAAGGGACTTTTTTCTTGGTAAATCCAACTAACTGGATTCCATTTCTTCCGGTCTCCACCAGGATGTTTTGAATGTGCACATTGGCAGCCATTGATTTGAAAACGAGGAGCTATTGAATATACATCGCCCTGTAATCATTTTGATAGATTATAAACGTTTACTAATACCTAAAGTTGGATTACAAAAGTATTTCGAAGTGTTTTGTGAAAGTTTATCGTCGACTTTTTTAATTTAAAAAAATGACGCAGCGTTTAAAAACAATGTTTTTTTCTGAATGACACAGCTTCCATAGAAAGCTATTTTGGGTATATATGGACCGATTTAAACGAAAAAAAGACCCAATAGTGATGTTTATGGGGCATATAGGAGTGCCAAGAAAGAAGCTCGTCAAAGGTAATGAATGTTTTATATTTTATTTCTGCGTTTTGTGTAGCGCCGGCTAAGCTAAATCTTTGTTTACATCGCATTCAGGCATTTTGGGGTGTTGCATGCTATCAGATAATAGCTTCTCATGCTTTCGCCGAAAAGCATTTTAAAAATCTGACTTGTTGGCTAGGTTCACAACGAGTGTAGCTTTAATTCAATACCCTGCATGTGAATTTTGATGAACGTTTGAGTTTTAACGAGTACATTTAGCATTTAGCGTAGCGCATTTGCATTTCCAGGTGTCTACTTGAGACATCTGCGTCTCAAGTAGGAGCAAGAAGTTAACTGTAAGATTGCAAGATTGGATCCCCCGAGCTGACAATGTGAAAATCTGTAGTTCTGCCCCTGAACGAGGCAGTTAACCCACCGTTCCTAGGCCGTCATTGAAAATAAGAATGTGTTCTTAACTGACTTGCCGAGTTAAATAAAGATATAAAAACAAAAATCGGCAAATCGGCGCCCAAATATACCGATTTTGATTGTTATGAAAACCTGAAATCGGCCCTAATTAATCGGCCATTTCGATTAATCGTCGCCCTCTAGTTTGGACGATGATAGTTCTTTAGTGATGTGAACACAGAGGAACTTGAAGCTCTCGACCCCTCTCCTACAGACCCGTCAATGTGAATGGTGGTGTGCTCGGCCCTTCGTTTCCTGTAGTCCGTTTCCTACGCATGTGTCTTGTATTTGTCTTGTTGAGGGAGAGGTTGATGTCCTGAATAATTTTGCACGCCCAATTTTTCAGTTTTTGATTTGTTAAAAAAGTTTGAAATATCCAATAAATGTCGTTCCACTTCATGATTGTGTCCCACTTGTTGTTGATTCTTCACAAAAAAATACAGTTTTATATATTTATGTTTGAAGCCTGAAATGTGGCAAAAGGTCGCAAAGTTCAAGGGGGGCGAATACTTTCGCAAGGCACTGTAATTACTTCACCTAGCTGTATAGGGCCATAAGCAAACAAGAAAATGCTCATCCAGAGACCGGTGATCAGTTTTACCTCATTTCTACCAGCATGCACCTGTGCAAAACTCTAAATCCCCTTTACTACACACACAGAGACACATACGAAGCTCTGCCTCGTTCGCCGTTTGGCAAATCATCCTCCCGATTCCTGCTTACAAGCAAAAACTCAAACAGGAAGTACCAGTGACTCGCTCAATACAGAAGTGGTCCGACGAAGTGGATGATACGACTGTTTTGCACAGACTGGAATATGTCCCGGGAATCATCTGATGGCATTGAGGAGTACACCACATCAGTCACCGGCTTCTTTAAGAAGTGCATCGACGATGTTGTCCCCACAGTGACTGTACGTACATATCCCAACCAGAAACCATGGATTACAGGCAACATCTGCACTGAGCTAAAGGCTAGAGCTTCCGCTTTCAAGGAGCGGGACACTAATCTGTACACTTATAAGAAATCCCGCTATGTCCTCAGACGAACCATAAAACAGGCAAAGCGTTAATACAGGATCAAGTTTGAATCCTACTACACCGCGTCTGTCGCTTGTTGGATGTGGCAGCGCTTGCAAACTATCACAGATTACAAAGCGAAACCCAGCCATGAGCTGCCCAGTGACACAGACGTACCAGAAGAGCTAAATGCCTTCTATGCTCACTTCGAGGCAAGCAACACTGAACCATGCATGAAAGCATCAGCCTTTCCGGACAACTGTGTGATCACGCTCTCCATAGCGGATGTGAGTAAGACCTTTTAAATAAGTTAACATTCACAAGGCCACAGGGCCAGACGGATTACTAGGACGCATACGCAGAGCTGACCAGCTGGCAAGACATTTTCTCCCTGACCCAGTCTGTAATACCTACATGTTTCAAGCAGACCACCATAGTCCTTGTGTCCAAGAACGCCATGGTAACCTGTCTAAATGACTGCCACCACGTAGGACTCACATCTCTAGGCTGGTCATGGCTCACATCAACACCATCACCTCAGACACCCAGGTCTCACTCCAATTCACATAGCGCCTCAACAGTTCCACAAATGTCCCAATCGCTATTGCACTCCACACTGCCCTTTCCCACCTGGACAACAGGAACACGTGAGAATGCTGTTCGTTGACTACAGCTCAGCGTTCAACACCATAGTGCCCTCCAAGCTCATCACTTAGCTAAGGACCCTGGGACTGAACACCTCCCTCTACAACTGGATCCTGGACTTCCTGACGGGCCGCCCATTTATCTGACAATCTAAGGTTGATTATCTACGAGGTTATGGTTGAATGACCCGTTTTAATATTTCACCAACTTGTATTGTTATTGGTTATTGAGGGGTTACTGAGTGAGATATACTTTGTTTCACCTTGCTGAATTTTGAATGTGGTTTTGGGAAAGCTACTGTTTTATTACTGAGTGTTTAATGCTGATGGTTTGAGAAAACAGTCCACTGCTCTTTATTATTTTGAGTGTTACCAGTGTGAAGCTATATCACGGTGAGTGATTGTATACATTGACTATTAAAGACACCATACTGTTGCACTTGTTTTGTTGTGTTGACAATGAAGACTCTCAACACTATACCACTGCTCCTAGTGGATGAACATTCTATAATTCTTACACTTCATAATGGAATTAAACCAAACAATTCTAAACTACTTTTAACAATTAAGACTGAAAATGGTACAAAAACACGTTGACTTGAAGAACGATGCAGATACAAAGTTTGTTAACAGAATGACGGTTTGTGTCGTTTGTGGAAATTGTTAGAAGTAGGCCTTGTGTTTAACGTTGTAGAATGTTCAGTGGAAATGGTGCTTGTGCTCCATGGAGTTGTATGGATTGTTTAACTTTGCATTCATTGGTTTTTCATACATTTTTAAAGTGACAACTCTGTGTGTCAGCATCAATCTGTTACCTTGGAATTACCCCTAATCTATTCAACATGAATAGCCAGGCGATTTTGAGGTAAGAAAATGCTTGTGTTGCTTATAGGGTGATGTTTGAATCGGCTACTGAGGATGGGGTGGTAATGTCAATCACTGAGTGTATCAGATAATAGTAATGAATTTGAACTGAATATGCTTGTACTCAACAGCCAGTGTTTTTCTTCACTTAATGCCTAATCTGACTGGCTGTTGCCGTCAATCCTATATTTATTTTATGGAAAAAGGTTTCCTGCTGGACGGGATGTGTGGTTAGCTAGCTTAGATACATTTTTGTCTTTTCTGGAGCTATACCACAATCTAGGTTTATGAAAATCACCCTGAACTCTTTCGGTCTTCTCTTCTTTTAGATCCACCTCTAGCCTACCATGTCTGAACCAGGTTCTGGTTGTGGTGTTCCAGCCCAGAGAAGCTCACAGCGGGGTCCAGAGTTGCTGTCAGTGAAGCTGGGGGATTGCAATCAAACAGTGGAACTCAATGTGATTGTCAAAGAGGAGGAGGAGGAGAGAGAAATCAATGAGGGGGAGGAGGAAGAGCGAGAGGAGGACAGGGACTCTGACTCAGGTAAATTCAGGCTAACAGGCTTTGGTTCAGAGGTAAACAACCCAAAATAAGCATTGATTTTCTGGTTCATTAAGAAATATAAACATATGTTTTTGGATGTTGAATAAAATGTTAATTCTGAATATTTAGGCAAGTTAGCTGGCTAACTCATTGATTCTGCTTTGTAGTATAACCCTCAGACTTCTGTATGTGTAAGAGGTGAGGCGAGTGCCCCTGAAAAATGGCTACCGACCAATATGCAATGCATTGTAATTTGACAATTGGTTTCAGAGCTGGTCATGGGTGCACCTCAGCCACGCTCAAGGTCCTAGACGATATCATAACCACTACCGATAAAAGACAGTACTGTGCAGCCATCTTCATCGATCTGACCAAGGCTTTCGACTCTGTCAATCACCGTATTCTTATCGGCAGACTCAATAGCCTTGATTTCTCAAATGACTGCCTCGCCTGGTTCACCAACTGCTTCGCAGACAGAGTTCAGTGTGTTCAATCGGAGGGCCTGTTGTCCGGACCTCTGGCACTCTCTATGGGGGTACCACAGGGTTCAATTCTTGGGCCGTCTCTTTTCTCTGTATATATCAACGATAGCTCTTGCTGCGGGTGATTCTCTGATCCACCTCTACGCAAAGGACACCATTCTGTATACTTCTGGCCCTTCTTTGAACACTGTTAACTAACATCCAAAGAAGCTTCAATGCCATACAACTCTCCTTCTGTGGCCTCCAACTGCTCTTAAATGCTAGTAAAACCAAATACATGCTTTTCAACCGTTCGCTGCCTGCACCTGCCCGCCCGACTAGCATCACTACTCTGGACGGTTCTGACCTAAAATATGTGGACAACTACAAATACCTAGGTGTCTGGCTAGACTGTAAACTCTCCTTCCAGACTCATATCAAACATATCCAATCTAAAATCAAATCTAGAATTGGCTTTCTATTTCGCAACAAAGCCTCCTTCACTCACGCCGCCAAACTTACCCTAGTAAAATAGACTATCCTACCGATCCTCGACTTCGGCGATGTCATCTAGAAAATAGCTTCCAATACTCTACTCAGCAAACTGGATGCAGTCTATCACAGTGCCATCCATTTGTTACCAAAGCCCCATATACCACCCACCATTGCGACCTGTATGCTCTAGTCGGCTGGCCCTCGCAACATATTCGTCGCCAGACCCACTGTCTCCAGGTCATCTATAAATCTATGCTAGGTAAAGCTCCACCTTACCTCAGTTCACTGGTCACAATAACAACACCCACCCGTAGCACACGCTCCAGCAGGTATATCTCACTGTTCATCCCTAAAGCCAGCACCTCCTTTGGCCGCCTTTCCTTCCAGTTCTCTGCTGCCAGTGACTGGAACGAAATACAAAAATTGCTGAAGCTGGAGACTTACATTTCCCTCAGTAACTTTAAACATCAGCTATCTGAGCAGTTAACCGATCGCTGCAGCTGTACATAGTCCATCTGTAAATAGCCCACCCAATCTACCTACCTCATCCTCATATTGTTTTTATTTACTTTTCTGCTCTTTTGCACACCAGTATCACTACTTGCAGATCATCATCTGCTCATCTATCACTCCAGTGTTAATCTGCTAAATTGTTATTACATAGCTACTGTGGCCTATGTATTGCCTTACCTCCTCACGTCATTTGCACACACTGTATGTAGACTTTCTTTTTTTTCTATTGTGTTATTGACTGCACACCTGTTTATTCCATGTGTAACTCTGTGTTGCTGTTTGTATCGCACTGCTTTGCTTTATCTTGGCCAGGTCGCAGTTGTAAATGAGAACTTGTTCTCAACTAGCCTACCTGGTTAAATAAAGGTTAAATAAAAAAATGCATTGTAATTTCACAATGGCTTGATCTATGTGCGATGCAATGCAACAAGCCCCTTGCAAAGTATTTCTTTCAATACTCTGGTATTCCTAATGACTGTTGAATCCTACATTGCTAAACTTAAAGCCTTTGTTCCTCTGTCTGTTTCTTACCCTATATCTGTTCATATTCTTACAGGAGAGATCCCCAACCCAGACTCAGTCAACGAGCCCAGTTCCACAGAATCAGTACTACCACCTGGTTGTGGGAGTTACCCCTGTCCTCAATGTGAGAAGAGTTTCAGTTCCTCAACTAACCTAAAGAATCATCAAAGAGTACACACTGGAGAAAAACCTTTTGACTGCTCAGCATGTGGGAAGAGTTTCAGTGAGAAAGTAAACCTTAAGAGACATGAGAGAGTACATAGCGGAGAGAAGCCTTACCACTGCACCCAATGTGCGAAGAGCTTCAATCATTCTGGAAGCCTTAAGGAACATGAGAGAATACATACAGGGGAGAAGCCTTACCACTGCTCTTTGTGTGGAAAGAATTTTCGTGTCGCAGGAGGCCTAAAGAATCATCAGAGATCACACAGTGGAGAGAAGCCTTACCACTGCACTCAGTGTGGGGAGGGATTCACTCAGCTAAGAAATCTTAAAAATCATGAGAGAATACCCATTGGAGGGAAGCCTGCCTGTGCTTTCAATGTAATTGTCCAAGAGGAGGAGGGTGAGAGTGACATCAATGTGGAGGAAAAGAGAGAAGTTGAGGGAGAGGAAGACAAAAGTGGTGTAGTAAACAGTGCATGTCAGAGCAAAAACCAAACCATGAGGTCGAAGGAATTGTCCGTAGAGCTCCGTGACAGGATTGTGTCGAGGCACAGATCTGGGGAAGGGTACCAAAAAATCTCTGCAGCATTGAAGGTCCCCAAGAACACAGTGGCCTCCATCATTCTTAAATGGAAGAAGTTTGGAACCACCAAGACTCTTCCTAGAGCTGGCCGCCCGGCAAAACTGAGCAATCGGGGAGAAGGGCCTTGGTCTGGGAGGTGACCAGAACGTTACGGTAACCGTATTACCGCCACACCGGGGTTGATGATGGCAGTCAAATTCCACGTGACCGTTTAGTCACAGTAATTAGGCTTCTCCGAGCTCTGATGCAGCTCTGATTAGTAGCCTACAAAACTTGCTTAAAAATCTCTAGTGACACCCCATCTCGTGAACGGGACCGTTGTCATCATCTGACACTAATTAGCATAACGCAACGGACATAAATCTTCCTAGAAAATATTCCTGTTCATGAAAATCACAAGTGAAATATATTTGAACACAGCTTAGCCTTTTGTTAATCACCCTGTCGTCTCAGATTTTCACAATATGCTTTACAGCCAAAGCTAGACAAGCATTTGTGTAAGTTTATCGATAGCCTAGCATAGCATTATGCCCTGCTAGCAGCAGGCAACCTTGTCACACAAATCAGAAAAGCAATCAAATTAAATCGTTTACCTTTGATGAACTTGGGATGTTTTCACTCATGAGACTCCCAGGTAGATAGCCAAAGTTCATTTTTCTCCCAAAATATTATTTTTGTAGGCGAAATAGCTCCGTTTGTTTTTCACGTTTGGCTGAGAAATCGACCGGAAATTGCGGTCACAACAACACCGAAAAATATTCAAAATTAGCTCCATAATATCGACAGAAACATGGCAAACGTTGTTTAGAATCAATCCTCAAGGTGTTTTTCAAATATCTATTCGATAATATATCCACCGGGACAATTGGTTTCTCAGTAGAAGCGATTGGAATAATGGCTACCTCTGTACTTTACGCAAGATTTTCTCCGGGAGCATCATGTGACCACTTGTGCAATGTAGCCCCCTACGGGTATTCTTCAACATAAATGCATAAAACTACGTCACAATGCTGTAGACACCTTGGGGAATACGTAGAAAGCGTAAGCTGGTTCATAGCACATTCACAGCTCAATGGGGACTCATTGGCACACAGCGCTTTCAAAATATGGGGCACTTCCGGATTGGATTTTTCTCAGGCTTTCGCCTGCAACATCAGTTCTGTTATACTCACATACAATATCTTTACAGTTTTGGAAACGTTAAGAGTGTTTTCTATCCAAAGCTGTCAATTATATGCATATTCTAGCATCTTGTCCTGACAAAATATCCTGTTTAAAACAGGAACGTTTTTTTCCCAAAAATGAAAATACTGCCCCTAGAGTCGCAACAGGTTAACTGCCTGGTACTCAGCACTCTGTTGTCCCTCTAATCACTCTGGGATCAATGCAAATGTCATCCAACATCTAATCAAACACTTCATGATAATTGTCCATTCTAAATCAAAACTAAACTAATTTCACACATATTATTTTATAAATGTAAAGACAACTTTAAATCAAGAATAGTCTGATAGGTGACAAAGTTAGCTTGTGGATGATGTGTTGTCACTTGTGGATGATGTGTTGTCACTTGTGGATGATGTGTTGTCACTTGTGGATGATGTGTTGTCACTTGTGGATGATGTGTTGTCACTTGTGGATGATGTGTTGTCACTTGTGGATGATGTGTTACCACTTGTGGATGATGTATTATCACTTGTGGATGATGTGTTTCCACTCGTGAATGATGTGTTTCCACTCGTGGATGATGTGTTTCCACTCGTGGATGATGTGTTTCCACTTGTGGAGGATGTGTTTCCACTCGTGAATGATGTGTTTCCACTCGTGGATGATGTGTTTCCACTCGTGGATGATGTGTTTCCACTTGTGGAGGATGCCCAGCTCGTGCAGCAAGGCAAGAAACAGAAATGCCTTTTTGTTTGTGTGACTTTTTCAAATCATAGTCGCACACCTCATGAAGCCCAGCCCACAGGCCTTGTGCTATGGGGGATAGTAGATTGACATAGGCAAGTGCTTTTGTTGTTTGTTAGGCCTACTCATCTTGTTGGTTGACGTAAAGTAGGCTAAATGTGGACCGTTCTAACTTTTTCAATATGCGCCTCGGAAAATCGAAAAAGAGGAGCATGCGCAGTTCCGTCCCCCCGATGTATCGGTCTTCACTTGTAGCCCAGTTCTCAGCTGGAATTCTCGTGAGAAGGACCAGATCACATGACGGGCGTTGGCTGATAAGAATGGAGATATCTGAGAGAGCCGTGTGAGAGAAGTGCTTTGGCGCACGGCAGCTGGGAGAAGGGAATTATCACTGTTATATTCAGCCCAAGGGCACCGTGAGGCCACACAAGGGGGGGGACGTCGCCCGGGAAATTCGAGGCCCGATGAGAATATTATCAAGTGCTTGTCAAAATTTTGAATGAGAGACTGATGAAGTGTGTGCAGCTTGCGACTATTTTTCAAATCGTCATTAGAGTCCCATCATGCAGGCTTAGAATGTATTAAAAAATCAGAACATTTATCCCAACGTTTGTATCACAACTAAAGTTGCATAAGTAACTCTACATGAAGCATATTAGGAGGACAGGATCCTGTGTTAACCGCTCAACACAGAGTAGACGCATGTGCGCACTTCCTTTTTAAATTGTTTGTAGAAAATATCCTTGCTATTTTACTAAGCTGTGTTCAATTGTATTCGTCATACTATAAAATAATTTTAAAAAAAATAATGCCACGGAATTCTAAGCAAATCTTGTCTGCTAAATGAACTAGTGTAGCCCACAGCCATATCAGGACCTAACGTAAGGACAACTCAGAGTATGGTATTCTGTTCTTCTGACTACATTTTATTCATATCGTGTTTCTTTAGACCTGTCTAAAATAAATAATGGATTTATTGTGATGTAGACTACTACGTTAAATGGATGTATTAGACTTTTTAAAATGTAGATGTTCCAAAGGTCTACATCAGTGGCTTGTAGGCTGCGTGTGGAAGCCAGGAGATGCGAAATGTGTTTGTTAATTAACGATCAATGACCGTCTGACCGGCAGTTATTTGCTTGACAATCACCGGCTGACAAAATGTCATGACCTCCACAGCCCTCACTCTGACAGAGCTCCAGAGTTCCTCTGTGGAGATGGGAGAACCTTCCAGAAGGACAAGCATCTCTGCAGCATTCTGGACTTTTATGGTAGAATGGCCAGACGGAAGCCACTCCTCAGTAAAACGCACATGACAGCCCGCTTGGAGTTTGCCAAAAGGCACCTAAAGGACTCTTAGACCATGAGAAACCAGATTCTCTAGTCTGATGAAAGGAAACCAGGCACCGCTCATCACATGGCCAATACCATCCATATGGTGAAGCATGTGGATATGTTTTTCAGCGGGAGGGACTGGGAGACTAGTCAGGATCGAGGGAAGATGAATGGCGCAACATATAGAGAGATCCTTGATGAAAACCTGCTGCAGAGCGCTCAGGACCTCAAACTGGGGTGAAGGTTCATCTTCCAACAAGACAACAACCCCAAGCACACAGCCAAGAGAACGCAGGAGTGGCTTCGGGACAAGTCTCTGAATGTCCTTGAGTGGCCCAGCCAAAAGTCCGGACATGAACCCGATCGAACATCTCTGGAGAGACCTGAAAATAGCTGTACAACGACGCTCCCCATCCAACCTGACAGAGCTTGAGAGGATCTGCTGAGAAGAATGGGAGAAACTCTGCAAATACAGGTGTGTCAAGCGTGTAGCGTCCTACCCAAGAAGACTGGAGGCTGTAATCTCTGTCAAAGAGGCTTCAACAAAGTACTGAGTTAAGGGTCTGAATACTTATGTATATGTGATATGTCTGTTTTTTATTTGTAATAAATTAGCAAAAATGTCTCAACTATTCTTGTTTTGTCATTATGGATTAGAGTATTGTGATGTCATTACGGGGTATTGTGATGTCATTATGGATTAGAGTATTGTGTTTAGATTGATGAGGGGGGGGGACGACAATTGAATCCATTTTAGAATAAGGCTGTAATGTAACAAAATGTTTAAGAAGTTGTCTGAATACTTTCTAAATGCGCTGTATATAGACAGGTGTGTGCCTTTCCAACTCATGTCCAATCAATCAAGTTGTAGAAACATCTCAAGGATGATCAATGGAAACAGGAGGCACCTGAGCTCAATTTCGAGTCCCAAAGGAAAGGGTCTGAATACTTATGTAAACAAGGTATTTCCATTTTTTTTTATTTTATCCATTTGCAAAGGTTTCTATAAAACCTGTTTTCGCTTTGTCATTATTGTGTATTATTGTGTCTAAATTGCTAGGAATTGTTTTATTTATCCATTTTAGAACAAGGCTGTAATGTAACAATGCAGTTAAACTGCATCTATCATAGCGCACTGCTCTTTCGTGCGGGAGACAGTTTTAGTACTCATCACTGCATTCTCTACCAGAAAGTTGGTTGGCCCTCTGTGATGTCATCACTGCATTCTCTACCAGTAAGTTGGTTGGCCCTCTGTGATGTCATCACTGCATTCTCTACCAGCAAGTTGGTTGGCCCTCTGTGATGTCATCACTGCATTCTCTACCAGCAAGTTGGTTGGCCCTCTGTGATGTCATCGCTGCATTCTCTACCAGCAAGTTGGTTGGCCCTCTGTGATGTCATCGCTGCATTCTCTACCAGCAAGTTGGTTGGCCCTCTGTCACACAGGTAAATAAATTGCTATGTTTTCATTTATAAAGCACTTTTACAAAAAGTCTCACCGTAGCTAACCTGTTTACCACATCCGGTCTCAGGGATGGTTAACTCTGGAAACTCCTTTGGTCTCTACTGAGTTCGGTACATCAGCTTTTAGTCTTCTTGCACCTTATTTGTGGAACAGTCTTCAAAATGTTGTTAAATGTGATGTTTTGATGCTGCTAAGGGGTCATTCAGAAAGCTGATTGAGGACCTTATAACTGATGAATGTTTATTTCTGCTTGCATTGTATATTTATACTGGGGGGAGAAATATTAACGCAATATGCAACCATTTCTAAGATTTTACTGAGTTTCAGTTCATTAAAGGAAAATCAGTCAATTGAAATAAATTCCTTTGGCCCTAAATCTATGGATTTCACATGACTGGGAACTGGAAGATGCTGTCATATAAGTTGAACATCCCAAACATGCTCAATGGGTGACATGTCTGGTGAGAATTGCAGGCCATGGAAAACTGAGACATTTTCAGTTTCCAGGAATTGTGTACATGTAGCGGTCTTTATATGTACCACAGAAGAAAAAACAAGAAATAAAGAGCGACACCAGAGCTGTCTATTTTGGTATTTTACATAGATCTGCAATGGTATTATGAAAAGACAAGACAGGAATACATCAGTCTCCAAGGCACCATCTGACGAGTTGTTCTTTCTCTACATCTCCCATCATGCAATGCTAACATACGTCGGCAGCTCAGCAAGCCATCTGCGTCACAGAAAGACATGCTAGCTAGCAACTGCAATACTTTTCAGCACTCTGTAAAACTATATCAATAACGATACATTTCTGAAAGTTCCATAGTTTCAAGAGTCTCACACTCCCATATAACAATACCCATAGCATTAACATTGGAATGGTTAATTTATTTACATTTATGGACTTCAACACAAGGAGTAATCTGCGACACATACCTTTCTCAGTGTTTTCTCAGACTGAGGAGAACGGGAACTACGGGTAGTGCCAGGGTGTTAGTAAGTGACGTAAGCACCCAGATGAAATAAAATACATTTCATGACATAAAAATAGAAGAAGGCCATTTGCCAGGACATAGACATCTGATATTGGCAGAAAGCTGAAATTCTTGCTAATCTAACTGCACTGTCCAATTTACAGTAGCTATTACGGTGAAATAATACCATGCTATTGTTTGAGGAGAGTGCACAGTTATGAACTTGAAAAGTAATTAATAAACCAATTAGGCACATTTGGGCAGTCTTGATACATTTTGAACATTAATGCAATGGTTCATTGGATCAGTCTAAAACGTTGCACCTACAATGCTGCTATCTAGTGTCCAAAAGCTAAATTGTGCCTGGGCTGGAATAATACATTATGGTCTTTCTCTTGCATTTCAAAAATGATGGTACAAAAAATTCATGTTTTTTTCTGTGTATTATCTTTTACCAGATCTAATGTGTTATATTCTCCTACATTCATTTCACATTTCCACAAACTTCAAAGTGTTTCCTTTCAAATGGTATCAAGAATATGTATATCCTTGCTTCAGGTCCTGAGCTACACGTAGTTAGATTTGGGTATGTCATTTTCGGCCAAAAATTTTTTAGAAAATATCATCCAGCTACTGTAGCTACTTCCTTAACATTAACAGACAGTACTACTGTAGCTACTTCCTTAACATACTGTAGCTACTTCCTTAACATTAACAGACAGTACTACTGTAGCTACTTCCTTAACATTAACAAACAGACAGTACTACTGTATCTACTTCCTTAACATTAACAGGCAGTACTACTGTAGCTACTTCCTTAACATTAACAGACAGCACTACTGTAGCTGCTTCCTTAACATTAACAGCCAGTACTACTGAAGCTACTTCCTTAACATTAACAGGAAGTACTACTGTATCTGCTTCCTTAACATTAACAGGCAGTACTACTGTATCTGCTTCCTTAACATTAACAGGCAGTACTACTGTATCTGCTTCCTTAACATTAACAGGAAGTACTACTGTATCTGCTTCCTTAACATTAACAGGAAGTACTACTGTAGCTGCTTCCTTAACATTAACAGACAGTACTACTGTAGCTACTTCCTTAACATTAACAGGCAGTACTACTGTAGCTACTTCCTTAACATTAACAGGCAGTACTACTGTAGCTACTTCCTTAACATTAACAGGCAGTACTACTGTAGCTACTTCCTTAACATTAACAGACAGTACTACTGTAGCTGCTTCCTTAACATTAACAGACAGTCCTACTGTAGCTACTTCCTTAACATTAACAAGCAGTACTACTGTAGCTACTTCCTTAACATTAACAGGCAGTACTACTGTAGCTACTTCCTTAACATTAACAGGCAGTACTACTGTAGCTGCTTCCTTAACATTAACAGGTAGTACTAGTAGTTCAACAAATGAAATAGAAACCAAAAGTAAAGTTCCTGACTCCTCCTTCAGTCTGAATTTGGAACATTCCTGTTCGCGGGCTTGGGCCTCTGACCCTTAACCTGGATGTTCTTTTCTGCGTTGTGTACTATTCTAATAACTTGAAGTTTGATGGAATAGCCATTTTAACTCGCCTACATACAGATCCTTGCGACATGTTGCCGTGCATTGTCATGCTGAAACATGAGGTGATGGCTGACGGATGAATGGCTCAGCAATGGGCCTTGGGATCTCGTCACGGTATCTCTGAGCATTCAAATTGCCATCTATAAAATGCAATTTTGTTCATTGTCTGTAGTTTATGCCTGCCCGTACCATAACCCCAATGCTAACATGGGACAGTCACCACAACATTGACATCAGAAAACCATACACGTGGTCTGCGGTTGTGAGTCTGTTTGGACATACCGCCAAATTCTCTAAAACGACATTGGCGGCTTATGGTATAGAAATTAGCATTTGTTTCTCTGGCAACAGCTCTGGTGGACATTCCTGCAGTCAGCATGCCAATTGCACGCTACCTCAAAACAGTGGCCTTTTATTGTCCACAGCACAAGGTTCACCTCTGTAATGATCATGCTGTTTAATCTGATTCTTGATATTCCACACCTGTCAGGTAGATGGATTATCTTGGCAAAAGAGAAATGCTCACTAACATTGTAAACTAATTTGTGCACAACATTTTGAGAGAAATAAGTTTTTAGTGCTTATGGAACATTTCTGGGATCTTTTATTCCAGCTCAGGAATCATGGGACCAACACTTTGCAAGTTGCGTTTATATTTTTGTTCAGTGTATGTTGGCTAGACCTTCTATAAATCAATCATTTCACCGTATTAGTGTAAAATAAATATAGACTATGCAGAGCCTTTGGTCCATTCGGATCTATCAGCTGTAGTTACATAGACCCGAGATCCGATGACAATCAAACAGGACCCACCCTGACAGGAGGGACAAGTTAGAATTTCAGACCAGAACGGCCCGGGTCTCGGCTATATTGGGTCCACCCGGACCTTGAAGACCTCTAATTGACATCCAAAGTTAACAATATGAGTGTGTTATGTCATGATCTGCTTGTAAACTGTAAAATGTTGTCAACTATCCTTCAACTGAATTATAAATACAAACAGTTCCAACTGTCTGTGTGGCTCCTCTTCTTCACTGAAAATGTATTATGTTGGTAGATTGTCTTTATCGATGACAAGTCAGTATAGTAACATGATGATAATAAATTAAGGATAACAGACGCTGTACACTGACTGTTGTAATAATATAACATCACACTGCAGATAGAAATATAATGTAATAAAAATGTCTTGTTTTTGTTGTTTTGGGGCGACAGGTAGCCTAGTGGTTAGAGCGTTAGACTAGTAACCGGAAGGTTGCTGGGTCGAATCCCTGAGTCGAAAAGGTACAAATCTGTCAGGCAGTTTAGGGATGCCGTCATTGTAATTTATTTTATAAAATAATATGTGCATTTGTTTGGCCTGACTTCTGTCTGTCAAAGAGGCTAACAAAACATGTACAAACACTACGCTGATACGACGCTCACGAACATTTCCTGCCGCATCTCATAATCCAGACCAAACTCACTCGGAAAGTGGATACATTGTTTCCGCTGCTCTACGAGACCTCACCATTTCCAATTATTTTCAGCCAAACAGGAAATCAGTTCCAGGTAACCTATTGCTAATTGTTATTATTTGTTTTAATGATGCTTGTAACACGGTCTGTAAACCAACGCATTCCAGGATGAAACCGCGCTGGTTTCAGCGGCCTGGTTTTGTTGTTCCCCCAGCTAGTTAGCTGTTAGCCAGTTAGCAACATCTCCCGTCAAAACCCGTTTGTGTAGCTAGCTAACATGCTAACTTTATTTCAGGGTCACTGTTGAAGTGACCATTTCATTTCATAGTTAGCCAGCTGTCTACTCATCGTGAGTAAAATGACTGTACCAAGGAATAGGCTAACCGGCTGCTCATTGTTTAGCCACAGATAGCTAAACTAAATATGTTGTATAACTCACCTATCTAGGTAGCTAGCTCGCAAAATTATGACTTCCCGGCTACCGGTTTATGCAAACAGTTAATCCCTTGAACAAACCTACAGTGTCGTTGCGCAAAATGGTACGCAGCATCATCTGGATATTTGGGCAACAAAAATTCAACCTTCAGCTACAATTTCTGCCAAGCCGTCCACGTATACACCTACGCATGCACGTTCGATAAATTCGACGCAGTGATGGAAAAAAAAAGTGGTTGTCATACTTGAGTAAAAGTAAAGATATCTTAATAGAAAATGACTCAAATAAAAGTCACCCAGTAAAATACTACTTGAGTAAACGTCTAAAAGTATTTGGTTTTAAATATACTTAAGTATCAAAAGTAAATGTAATGCTAGGGACACACCCCAACACTCAGACATAATTTAAAAACGAAGCATTTGTGTTTAGTGAATCCGCCAGATTTAGGTAGGAGGGATGACCAGGGACGTGCTCTTGATAAGTGTGTGGAAATGGACCATTTTCATGTCCTGCTAAGCATTCAACATGTAATGAGTACTTTTGGGTGTCAGGGAAACTGTATGGAGTAAATAGTACATACTTTTCTTTAGAAATGTAGTGAAGTAAAAGTTCTCAAAAATATAAATATTGTAACGACCCTGTGTTTATAAACGCGGATATCGTCTCTGCCGCTTGAGAATGCTTTTGCGGCACAGTCGATAGCGCACTGGACTTCGGGGCTAGAAGGTCGAGGGTTCGAGTCCTGCTCCCATCCTGTTTCATTACAATATACATATTGTGATGATCAATGCATGGTCCCTTTCCCATGACTTTTTCAAGCAAATTAATAAGGAATGTCGTCATAAGAAGCAAAATTCGGGTTTCCATCAAAAAATAATGCAGCTGTGAAGCGGGGAAAAGTAACTAAGTATTTCGGGGTCACAGATCTTCTTCTTCTATGGTATAATGGCGTTCTCAACAATCGGATGTGCATTCCTCCACCCACTGTGGGGTGGATAATCAGGATCCTAAAAAGGAAATAATGTGGGTATTTCTTATTTATTTTTTCATTCAAACATTATGTATATACTGAGATGATGCATGTCTCTCCGCTCTAGTAATGGGAGTGGTTGTCCACAAAGCGGCACGGTGGGCTGTCTAGCTCCTCCCCTATCCTTTCTTTGAATTGGTGGATACATCTCATTATTGTAATCCGTTTTTGAATATTTGATGAGGGTTGTTGACGTCAACCGCCTGTATTCAATGGATTCGAGATGCTATGTCACTTTAATAATGCCACTTTAATAGTGTTTACAGATCTTGCATTTACTCATCTCAAATGTATATACTGTATTTTATACCATCTATTGCATCTTGCCTATGCCGCTCGGTCATTGCTCATCCGTATATTTATATGTATATATTCCATCTCTTTACTTAGATTTGTGTGTATTAGGTAGTTGTTGTGGAATTGTTAGATATTGCTGCACTTTCGGAACTAGAAGCATAAGAATTTTGCTACACTCGTAATAACATCTGCTGACCATGTGCATGTGTGACCAATAACATTTGATTTTATTTATGCTACTAGCCTCATGCCATGAATATGCATAGCCATCTCGACTCCAAAATAGTGTCCTACTTATATCAGTGCACTCGAAAACTACTTAAACATTACGAAAACTCTATTCGATCAAATAAACCTTGTGTAGCAAATAAGCCATTGCTTTTTTGTTGTTGACCAAATTCGACTCACTCTCATTGACCTCCATACAAAAACTCCTTGCTTGGTGGGCGAGAAAACGCCACCTGCTGGAGGGACACAGATTTGCAGCCAAGTTGGGCATCTCTTCCTATCTGTGTATACAGTCGTGGCCAAACGTTTTGAGAATGACACAAATATAAATTTTCACAAAATCTGCTGACTCAGTTGGTATGATGGCAATTTGCATATACTCCAGAATGTTATGAAACGTGATCAGATTAATTGCAAAGTCTCTCTTTGCCATGCAAATGAACTGAATCCCCAAAAAACATTTCCATTGCATTTCAGCCCTGCCACAAAAGGACCAGCTGACATCCTGTCAGTGATTCTTTCGTTAACTTCTTATGGCTTTGGGCAGTATTGAGTAGCTTTGATGAATAAGGTGCCCAGAGTAAACTGCCTGCTACTCATGCCAAGTTCCTAATATATGCATATTATTAGTAGATTTGGATAGAAAACACGCTGAAGTTTCTAAAACTGTTTGAATGATGTCTGTGAGTATAATAGAACTCATATGGCAGGCAAAAACCTGAAAAAAAATCCAACCAGGAAGTGGGAAATGTGAGGTTTGGAGTTTTTCAAGTCATTGCCTATCGAATATATAGTGTCTATGGGGGTCATATTGCACTTCCTAAGGCTTCCACTAGATGTCAACAGTCTTTAGAACCTTGTTTGATGCTTCTACTGTGGAGGTCTGCCAGAGTGCCATGAGCTGACCACGCGCATTCACGTGAGTTAGCTTGCGTTCCATTGCATTTCTACAGACAAAGGAATTCTCCTGTTGGAACATTATTGCAGATTTATGATAAAAACATCCTTAAGATTGATTCTATACATTGTTTGACATGTTTCTACGGACTGTAACGGAATTTTTTGACTTTGTCTGCTCGCGCCTCATGAATTTGGATTACTGGGCTGAACGCGTTAACAAAAGGAGGTATTTGGACATAAATGATGGACTTTATTGAACAAATCAACTGGGAACTGGGATTCCTGGGAGTGCATTCTGATGAAGATCATCAAAGGTAAGTGAATATTTATAATGCTATTTCTGACTTCTGTTGACTCCACAACATGGCGGATATCTGTATGACTTGTTTTGTTGTCTGAGCGCTGTACTCAGATTATTGCAGTGTGTGACTTTTTTTTTTGGTAAAACCTTTTTGAACTCTGACACAGCGGTTGCATTAACTTTTTATGGCTGCAGGGGCAGTATTGAGTAGCTTGGATGAAAAGGTGCCCATTGTAAACGGCCAGCTCCTCAGTCTCAGTTGCTAATATATGCATATTATTATTAGTATTGGATAGAAAACACTCTAAAGTTTCCAAAACTGTCAAAATATTGTCTGTGAGTATAACAGAACTGATATTGCAGGCGAAACCCTGAGGAAAATCAAAACAGGAAGTGGCTTCTATTTTGAAAACTCCATGTTCCATAGCCTCCCTTTGCTGGATTTAAAGTGATATGAACCAGATTCCTTATCCTATCGCTTCCTCAAGGTGTCAACAGTCTTCAGACATAGTTTCAGGCTTTTATTTTGAAAAAATGAGCCAGAACGATAACATCGCGTCAAGTGGTCACATGAGTTTTGCTCGCGCAACAGAGTTTGGATAGGTATTGCTTTTCCCTCTCCTACTGTGAAAGACATTTGCGGTTGATATATTATCGATTATATATTTTAAAAACAACCTGAGGATTGATTATAAAAAACGTTTGACGTGTTTCTGTGGACATTATGGAAACTATTTGGAATTTTTGTCTGCGTTGTTGTGACCGCTCTTTTCTGTGGATTTCTGAACAAATAAACTGAGGGATTTTGGATATAAAAATAATCTTTATGGAACAAAAGGAACATTTGTTGTGTAACTGGGAGTCTCGTGAGTGAAAACATCAGAAGATCATCAAAGGTAAACAATTAATTTGATTGCTTTTCTGATTTTCGTGACCAAGCTACCTGATGCTAAGTGTACTTAATGTTTTGTCGTGAGATCGATACATTTACACAAACGCTTGGATTGCTTTCGCCGTAAAGCATAATTTCAAAATCTGACACGACAGGTGGATTAAGAAGAGGCTAAGGTGTGTTTTCCAATATTGCACTTGTGATTTCATGAATATAAATATTTGTAGATAATCAAAGGTTAGTGATTAATTTTCTCTCTATTTCTGCTTTTTGTGACTCCTCTCTATGGCTGTGTTTTTTTGTGACTAGGTGCAGACCTAACATAATCGTTTGGTGTGCTTTCGTCGTAAAGCCTTTTTGAAATCGGACACTGGTGGGATTAACAACAAGATTATATTTTAAAATGGTGTAAAATACTTCTATGTTTGAGGAATTTTAATTATGAGATTTCTGTTGTTTTGAATTTGGCACTTTCACTGGCTGTTGTCATATCGATCCCGTTAGCAGGATCTAAGACATAAGAAGTAAACACAGGTGTGAGTGTTGACGAGGACAAGGCTTGAGATCACTCTGTCATGCTGATTGAGTTCGAATAACAGACTGGAAGCTTCAAAAGAAGGGTGGTGCTTGGAATCATTGTTCTTCCTCTGTCAACCATAGTTACCTGCAAGGAAACACGTGCCATCATCATTGCTTTGCACAAAAAGTGCTTCACAGGCAAGGATATTGCTGCCAGTAAGATTGCACCTAAATCAACCATTTATCGGATCATCAAGAACTTCAAGGAGAGCGGTTAAATTGTTGTGAAGAAGGCTTCAGGGCGTACAAGAACGTCCAGTAAGCGCCAGGACCGTCTCCTAAAGTTGATTCAACTGCGGGATCGGGGCACAACCAGTACAGAGCTTGCTCAGGAATGGCAGCAGGTAGGTGTGAGTGTATCTGCACGCACAGTGATTCGAAGACTTTTGGGGGATGGTATGGTGTCAAGAAGGGCAGCAAAGAAGCCACTTCTCTCCAGGAGAAACATCAGGGACAGACTGATATTGAATAATCAGTCCTGTGTCATGCCAACAGTAAAGCATCCTGAGACCATTCATGTGTGGGGTTGCTTCTGAGCCAAGGGAGTGGGCTCACTCACAATTTTGCCTAAGAACACAGCCATGAATAAAGAATGGTACCAGCAACTTCTCCCAACCATCCAGGAACAGTTTGGTGACGAACAATGCCTTTTCCAGCATGATGGAGCACCTTGCCATAAGGCAAAAGTGATAAGTAAGTGGCTCAACTAAGTGGCCCGGGGAACAAAACATCGATATTTTGGGTCCATGGCCAGGAAACTCCCCAGACCTTAATCCCATTGAGAATTTGTGGTCAATCCTCAAGAGGTGGGTGGACAAACAAAACCCCACAAATTCTGACAAACTCCAAGCATCGATTATGCAAGAATAAGCTGCCATCAGTCAGGATGTGGCCCAGAAGTTAATTGACAGCATGCCAGGGTTAGATTGCAGAGGTCTTGAAAAAGAAGGGTCAACACTGCAAATATTGACTCTTTGCATCAACTTCATGTAATTGTCAATAAAAGCCTTTGACACTTATGAAATGCTTGTAATTATACTTCAGTATTCCATAGTAACATCTGACAACAATATCTAAAGACACTGAAGCAGCAAACATTGTGGAAAGTAATATTTGTGTCATTCTCAACTTTTGGTCACGACCGTACTTTGTTTAGGAATATTTAGTGCGAAAATGTGCAGAATTATCTATATATTTTATAGTTGTTATCATAGTTCAAAAGGCACTGAGCTATCTTTATTTGCAGGTGCCTGGTAACAGTTGAATAAAATGAGAAAAAAGAAGAAACCCGCACACTGCTCTTGATAGTATCACTGCTCTTTAATAAGCTTTACGTACGGGTCTCGAGGCCTTCGTCGGAGCTTTACGTACGGGTCTCGAGGCCTTCGTCGGAGCTTTACGTACGGGTCTCGAGGCCTTCGTCTGAGCTTTACGTACGGGCTTTGAGGCCTTCGTCTGAGCTTTACGTACGGGCTTTGAGGCCTTCGTCTGAGCTTTACGTACGTGCTTTGAGGCCTACGTCGGAGCTTTACGTACGGGCTTTGAGGCCTTCGTCTGAGCTTTACGTACGGGCTTTGAGGCCTTCGTCTGAGCTTTACGTACGGGCTTTGAGGCCTTCGTCTGAGCTTTACGTACGGGTCTCGAGGCCTTCGTCTGAGCTTTACGTACGGGCTTTGAGGCCTTCGTCTGAGCTTTACGTACGGGTCTCGAGGCATTCGTCTGAGCTTTACGTACGAGCTTTGAGGCCTTCGTCTGAGCCTTACGTACCGGTCTCGAGGCCTTCGTCGAAGCTTTACGTGCGGGCCTCGAGGCCTTGGCTGAGCTAAAAAAAAAAGTGCACCCTTATGTAGACATTCAATCGAATGGAGTCGAGGGTAAAACAAATCAGTGCTACCAAATATAACAATACATAAAACGTGTTAAACACCACAATGAGGACATTTGACCTACCGAGCAAGTTTTCAAAAGATCATTGTGTACAGTGCAAGGAAAAACACCAGAGTCACCTGAAATAGGGGCATAATTCATGTTGACATTTACAACGTCACATACGTAGGCGTTTCATCATTAAGACCTTGAGGAAATCATGTCTGGAGGGTGAAAAATCCCCAAACATTCTTTATATCACTTCCCCTGTCTGATACCTAGACTTTCTCTATGCCACAAAATCTAAAAGGTAGAAATGTCCTGTTTTAGGTCATTAAAATGTTCTGGGACTGGATAATCCCTGTCCTTTCTCCCGATTTATGAATTTTTGTATCCACAGATTCTCTGTTTTGAGAGAACGAGAGGTTTTACCAACATCACACAGCCCACATGGACATTTAATAATGTAGATAACATGGGTGGTGGAACACGTAATAAAGTAGATAACATGGGTGGTGGAACACGTAATAATGTAGATAACATGGGTGGTGGAACACGTAATAATGTAGATAACATGGGTGGTGGAACACGTAATCATGTAGATAACATGGGTGGTGGAACACGTAATCATGTAGATACCATGGGTGGTGGAACACGTAATCATGTAGATAACATGGGTGGTGGAACACGTAATCATGTAGATAACATGGGTGGTGGAACACGTAATCATGTAGATAACATGGGTGGTGGAACACGTAATCATGTAGATAACATGGGTAGTGGAACACGTAATCATGTAGATAACATGGGTGGTGGAACACGTAATCATGTAGATAACATGGGTGGTGGAACACGTAATCATGTAGATAACATGGGTGGTGGAACACGTAATCATGTCGATAACATGGGTGGTGGAACACGTAATAATGTAGATAACATGGGTGGTGGAACACGTAATAATGTAGATAACATGGGTGGTGGAACACGTAATAATGTAGATAACATGGGTGGTGGAACACGTAATAATGTTATTTATTTGGAACCGTTTTCCTGTGTGTGGGTGGCAGAAACATTCCCACTTCATCATATTGTTGCACTGTGTTCAACCTGTGCATTAATAGCTCCCAGTTGGAAGAGGGCGTAAAAGAGGCTGGCTGATTTACATTTTGTGGCTGGCAGTTGGCATGGACCAATTTATCGCGTAAATTGCGACCTCTCCTCGATACAATACGTGGTGGATTCTTAAATTCAGCTGGCAAAAGCTGGGTCCGTGGAATAAAACATGCCAGTGTTTTCTTGACAGCATCTCCCACTCTGTGTGAGTTCAAAGTGTATGTGGCGGTGAACATTACAGAGGGTTCTTTAACTCTAGTGGGTCTTTTTTTGTTGTAGCAGTTCATCTCGTATTTTTCTCCAATGCCACATTAAGATCTTCATCCACACGGCAGGGTAGCCTAGTGGTTAGAGTGTTGGACTTGTAACCGGAAGGTTGCAAGATCAAATCCCCGAGCCGACAAGTAAAAAATCTGTTGTTCTGTCCCTGAACAAGGCAGTTAACCCCCAGTAGGCTGTCATTTTTCTAAAATGTGTGGAGAGTATCCTCTTAGAACCCTATTGTCCATCTTCGCTGCTTTTTCTAGATAGTACTCTGTGGAGTGGCATATACTCTGAAAAACGGGCTTCTTGGAAGTCCTCTTCATAATGTCTCAGGGTGGATGCTGTCACCCTTGTAATAGAGTATTTCTGTCCGTTTTTTCTGTTGTAAGTTGTAAACAGAGTTCCATTTGATTTCTCAATCCACATATCGAGGTAATGAACACATTTAGTGTCCCATTCAATAGTGAATTTGAGATTGGGGTCAATGTCATTGAGTAATGCCATAAAATCTGACAGCTCTTCTCCCCCCCCCCCCAACACATATGCAAATAAATTCATCAATATATCAATACCACTCATTCAGGACTTTATTCAAAAATAGATTTTTGATTTTCCTTGTTCACAATACTTTCTTCAAAACAACCCACAAAGTTTAGCACTGAGCTCTGAGCGAATGTGGAGCCCATCGATGTTCCATTCATTTGGAGGTATCAAACCTATAAATCATTATCAAACCTATAATAGTTTGGTCAAAACACATTGAGCTCCAGAATGACGTTTATTGGTGGGTATTCGTTAGTATCTCTGTCTCTCAAATAGTGAGCTAAGGCTGCCAGCCCCCACTGTATGGGGAATGCTAGTATGTAGACTCTCAAAGTATATCTATAAGATATTATTTGTTTATTTTTTTTCAAGCAAACAACAATGTTGTTTGTGTGTGTACTCTTATCTTCTATACGTTGTGCTGCAGTAAAAGGTCCATTCTACCCAGGAACACTTCTAGTCTCCAAGTCCACAGAGTTTACACCCCCAGGAACACTTCTAGTCTCCAAGTCCACTGAGTTTACACCCCCAGGAACACTTCTAGTTTCCAAGTCCACAGAGTTTACACCCCCAGGAACACTTCTAGTCTCAAAGTCCACTGAGTTTACACCCCCAGGAACACTTCTAGTCTCCAAGTCCACAGAGTTTACACCCCCAGGAACACTTCTAGTCTCAAAGTCCACTGAGTTTACACCCCCAGGAACACTTCTAGTCTCCAAGTCCAATGAGTTTACACCCCCAGGATTGTCGCTGCTCATTTTGCGTCCCTTAAAGAGTGACCAATCAGCTTTAATCTACTTGTTTGTCATATTGGACATAAATATATGTGTCTATAAAGCCAGGGTCGAGCCTGAGTCTATAGAAGGGGTGGGAAAACTTGGCTCAAGGGCCACATCGGGATTTTGAAATTCACATTTTGGGGGGGACCAATTGTTTGTTAAATTCAATTTGCGGGGAACTCCCGAGTGGCGCAGCAGTCTAAGGCCCTGCATCGCAGTGTCACTACAGACACGGGTTCGATCCCAGGCTCTGTCACAGCTGGTCATGACTGGGAGACCCAGCATCGTCCGGGTTAGGAGAAGGTTTGAAAAGCTGAGATTTCCTTGTCCCATCCCGCTCCAGCGACTCCTGTGGCGGGCTGGGCGTATGCACGCTGACACGGTAGCCAGGTGTACGGTGTTTCCTCTGACACATTGGTGCGGCTGACTTCCGGGTTAAGCGGGCATTGTGTCAAGAAGCAGTGTGGCTTGGCTGGGTCGTGTTTCGGAGGACGCACGGCTCTCAACCTTCGCCTCTCCCAAGTCCATACGGGATTTGCAGCAATGGGACAAGACTGTAACTACCAATTGAGATGCCACGAAAAAGAGAAAAAGGAAACTTTTTTTTTTTTTTTAGGTTTAACTCAGCATCACTCTGTTACCTTGGAATTGTCCCTTATTCTAACACAAGAAAGTGCTTCTTTTTTTGGGGGGGGGGGGGGGGGGATTCCTGCTGGACAGGATGTGTGGATAGCTAGCTTAGATGTTTGTCTTTTCTAGAGCTATACCACGATCAAGGTTTGTGAAAATCACCCTGAACTCTTTTGGTCTCGTCTTTTAGATCCACCTCTAGCCTACCATGTCTGAATCGGGTTCTGGTTGTGGTGTTCCAGCCCAGAGAAGCTCACAGCTGGGTCCAGAGATGCTGTCAGTGATGCTGGATAACTGCAGTCAAACAGTGGAATTCAATGTGATTGTCAAGGAGGAGAGCGAGGAGAGAGAAATCAATGAGCAGGAGGAGGAAGAGAGAGAGGAGGACAGGAACTCTGTTGACTCAGGTAAATTCAGGCTAACATCCTCTTTGGTTCAGAGGTAAACAACCCAAAATAACCATTGATTTCCTGGTTCATTAAGAAATGTAAACTTACATATGTTTTTGGGTGTTGAATAAAATATTAATTCAGAATATTTAGGCAATTTAGCTGGCTAACTCATTGATTCTGGTTTGTAGTATAAACCCTCAGGCTTCTGTATGTGGGAAGGCGAATGCCAAAACAAAAATGTCTACAGACCAATGTGCAATGCATTGTAATTTGACAATTGTGTTATACAGTGGGGCAAAAAAGTATTTAGTCAGCCACCAATTGTGCAAGTTCTCCCACTTAAAAAGATGAGAGAGGCCTGTAATTTTCATCATAGGTACACTTCAACTATGACAGACGAAATGAGAAAAAAAATCCCGAAAATCACATTGTAAGTTTTTTATATGTGTGATGCAACAAGCCCATTGCAAAGTATTTATTTCAATACTCTGTTAATTATAATGACTGAATCCTGCATTATTAAACTGAAATACTTTGTTTCTCTCTGTCTGTTTCTTATCCTACATCTGTTCATATTCTTACAGGAGAGAGCCCCAACCCAGACTCAGTCAACAAGCCCAGTTCCACAGCATCAATACTACCTGGCCGTGGGAGTTACCCCTGTCCTCAATGTGAGAAGAGTTTCAGTTCCTCAACTAACCTAAAGAATCATCAAAGAGTGCACACTGGAGAGAAACCTTTTGACTGCTCAACATGTGGGAAGAGTTTCAGTGAGAAAGTAAACCTCAAGAGACATGAGAGAGTACATAGTGGAGAGAAGCCTTACCACTGTACCACATGTGGGAAGAACTTCAATCATTCAGGAAGCCTTAAGCAACATCTGCGAATACATACAGGGGAGAGACCTTACCATTGCTCTCTTTGCGGGAAGAGTTTCAGTCGGGCAGGAGACCTGAAGACTCATCAGAGATCCCACAGCGAAGAGAAGCCGTACCACTGCTCTCTTTGTGGGAAGAGTTTCAATCAGCCAGGAAACCTAAAAAGTCATCAGCGAATACACATTGGAGAGAAGCCTGCCTGTGCTTTAAATTTGATTGTCAAAGAGGAGGAGGATGAGAAGGAAATCGATGAGAAGGAAAAGAGAGAAGTTGAGGAAGAGGAAGAAAATAGTGGTGTAATTAACCTAGGTACATCAAGACTTCCTGGTCGTGGGAGTTACCCCTGTCCTCAATGTGGAAAGAGTTTCAGTTCTTCAGGTAATCTAAAAAATCATGAGAGAGTACATACTGGGGAGAAACCTTTCCACTGTGCCACATGTGGGAAGAGTTTCAGTGAAAAAGTCAACCTCACGAGACACGAGAGGGTACATAGTGGAGAGAAGCCTTACCACTGCACCCAATGTGGGAAGAGCTTCAATCATTCTGGAAGCCTTAAGGAACATCAAAGAGTACATACAGGGGAGAAGCCGTACCACTGCTCTCTTTGTTGGAAGAGTTTCAGTCAGCCAGGAAACCTTAAGAAACATCAGAGAATACATACAGGGGAGAAGCCTTACCACTGCTCTCTGTGCGGGAAGAATTTTCGTTTCGCAGGAGACCTAAAGAATCATCAGAGATCACACAGTGGAGAGAAGCCTTACCACTGCACTCAGTGTGGAGAGAGATTCACTCAGCTAAGAAGTCTAAAAAGGCATGAGAGAATATCCATTGGAGCGAAGCCTGCCTGTGCTTTCCATGTGATTGTCCAAGAGGAGGAGGAGGAGGGAGGAGAGAGAGAAGTTGAGGGAGAGGAGAGTAACGTGAAATAAAGGTGAAGTGAGGATACTTAAGCTAACTCAATAGCTATTGAAATTCACACCTTTCCTTGCAATGGCATCTTCTGTGACAACATGGTCATGGACAGCACCATTTAGGGCTATCTTCATCTTCTTTTACTTCTATGAGTGTATTGGAAGTTCACAAATGAACTCAACTTGAATACCACCACCACCTAATGTGCTGGAGAGTGTATTAATCTGACCTTTATTTTGACAGGGAGTCAATACTGAGACCGAGGTCTCTTTTCCAGATGAGGCCTGTAATAGCACCACAATACACATTAAACTACCAATTCATATACACATGAATACACAATAAACACATTAAACTACACATTCGTATGCACGTTAAAATACATGTTATTGTACACAACAATATACGAAAACCAAAACAAACATATTCGGTAACAAGGTCTCATAACAACCGTCTGAAAGGCCCTGAAGGCACTAATTCCTGCATTGTAAATCATTCCACACACAAGGCGCAAGGAAACGAAAGGCTGATCTACTTAAATCTCTAGACACCAAAGGAGTCTCTATAAAGTTAATAAATCCTCTTTTTTTCCCCTCCAATTTTCACCTAAAATGACATACCCAAATCTAACTGCCTGTAGCTCAGGACCTGAAGCAAGGATATGCATATTCTTGATACTCCCAGGAATGATGGATCATTAACTTATACATTAACTTTCACACATCTAGATGGCCGGGCAGGTTGGGTGTGGAGCCAGAGACAGCAGGGGTTCAACCTGGAGAACCCAGTTCCTATATTTAAATAGAACAATAACAATTTAATGTATCAAATAAAACTATGCTACATTTTATCTCTGGCTGTGCTAAATTTTTGTTGTTGTTATGCATTCTCCTCAAACAATAGCATATGGTATTTTTCCTCTATAATAGCTACTGTAAATTGAACAGTGCAGTAAGATTAGCAAGAATTTAAGCTTTCTGCCCATATAAGACATGTCTATGTCCTGCAAAGTTTGCCGTTACTTACAATAGTTATGCTAATCAAATTAGCGCACATTAGCACAACCGTCCCGGTATAGGGACACCGATCCCGTAGAGGTTTTTAACCAACCCTGTGAACGGGTTTGAGGCAGCTGCTCTTTTATAAATAGTATCACCATAATTGAGAACAGGTAGACAGGTTGACTGCCAAATCTGTTTCCTGCTGACTGTAGAGAGACTAGATCTGTTTTTGTAAAAAATAAAAACAAATAAAAAACAGCTCATCGGTCTAGTTGGCCATTGTGACGTCATACATTTCATTGTAAACATTGGATGGTGAGAACAGAGGATTTTTACCACCAGCCAATGTGATGACATCACAGAAGCTCTCGCCATTCAAACTTCCTGTCAGTTCATTATGAACGCTTTAAAATGTGATGACGTCACAGAAGCTCTCGCCATTCACACTTCCTGCCAGTTCATTGTGAACTCTTTAACCTATTTTATATCCAGCAATGTTCTTCTTTCCCCATTTTTTTATTTAATTTTTTTTTTTATTGCTCAAAATAAGTGACCAAACTACAGGGTTTTTAGGGAAGGGTTTAGCATGTCTAAACTGCTAAAGGTTTCCAAAAAGCACAGTGGTCTCCATCATTGGGTTCTGGAAGGGTTTAACATGTCTAAACTGCTGAAGGTTTCCAAAAAGCACAGTGGTCTCCATCATTGGGTTCTGGAAGGGTTTAACATGTCTAAACTGCTGAAGGTTTCCAAAAAGCACAGTGGTCTCCATCATTGGGTTCTGGAAGGGTTTAACATGTCTAAACTGCTGAAGTTTTCCCAAAAGCACAGTGGTCTCCATCATTGGGTTAGGGAAAAAATATGGAACTACCCAGAATTGGCCTGGAGCTGGCCATCTGACCAATCTGAGCAACCGGGGCAAGAAGGACCTTGTTCAGGCAGGTGACCAAGAACCCAATGACCACTGACGGAATTCCAGTGTTCCTGGGCTGAGATGGGAGAACCTGCCAGAAGGACAACCGTCTCCACAGAGCACTTTATCTGGACTTAATGGGAGAGTGGCCAGACGGAAGCCACTCCTAAGAAAAACGCACATGACAGCAGGCCTGGAGTTTGCAAAGAGGCACGTTAAAAAGACTCTGAGAGCATAAAGGCAAAAATATTCTGTGGTCTGATGAGACAAACATTTTAACTATTTGGCCTGAATGCAAAGCTCTATGTCTGAAGGGCAAAAAAACAGGAACAGTTCATCATTCGTCAAACACTATCCCTACCATGAAGCATGGTGCTGGCAGCGCAATGCTTTTCAGTGGCAGGTACTGGGAAGCATGGTGGTGGCAGCGTGATGCTTTTCAGTGGCAGGTACTGGGAAGCATGGTGGTGGCAGCGTGATGCTTTTCAGTGGCAGGTACTGGGAAGCATGGTGGTGGCAGCGTAATGCTATTCAGTGGCAGGTACTGGAAAGACTGATAAGGATATAGGGAACAATGAATGAAACCAAATTAGGGCTGACCCCATTTTTAGTCTACTGGTTGATTGTTTGGTCGATAGTTTGTTGGTCGGCTGAGATTTCTTTAGGTGTGCAGTCAGAAATATATATATATATGTATATGTGTGTATATATATATATATATATATATATATATATATATATATGTGTGTATAGCCGTTGAATTTGCCACCATTTCCTAGACCATGTTGCTATGTGCATAACAGCAAAGTTAACCCTCATATTGGTGTTGTTTACACTATTCCCAACGGGCAGAATAATATTATTGTAATCTTAAAACAGCCTCTGTTTGTCACGCATAATATGCACGCAGCTCTGGCTCCTATACCCTCCCTCCTTTCTCTTGATCTCGTGCATCTTTGTTGTTATTGTCGTGATCGTCATTATAATAACGTAATTGTCATTCGTAGGCTTCTTATAATAGGACTCTTCTATAACCACCATCGAGCTGTGGGCTTAAGAGCGCGTCCTGTTTTAGTCTTAATACTGTAACGTCGCTCTGTGTCAATCAATCATTTGTTCGTGTCGTGTCATCGCACAGCATGCGAGTCATTCATGCAATCAATCATTTGTTTGTTTCGTTTCGTGTCATCGCACAGCATGCGAGTCATTCACGCAATCAATCATTTGTTTGTTTCGTTTCGTGTCATCGCACAGCATGCGAGTCATTCATGCAATCAATCATTTGTTTGTTTCGTTTCGTGTCATCGCACAGCATGCGAGTCATTCATGCAATCAATCCTTTGTTCGTTTCGTGTCGTGTCATCGCACAGCATGCGAGTCATTCATGCAATCAAGCATTTTAGTTTTAACATGAAAGAACAAAGGGAGTTTTGGGTAATTAGCCTGAACAATAAATAAACCGGCCTAAACAATAAATAAACCGGCCTAAACAATACATAAACCGGCCTAAACAATACATAAACCGGCCTAAACAATAAATAAACCGGCCTAAACAATACATAAACCGGCCTAAACAACACATAAACCGGCCTAAACAATACATAAACCGGCCTGAACAATACATAAACTGGCCTAAACAATACATAAACCGGCCTAAACAATACATAAACCGGCCTAAACAATACATAAACCGGCCTAAACAACACATAAACTGGCCTAAACAATAAATAAACCGGCCTAAACAATACATAAACCGGCCTAAACAATACATAAACCGGCCTAAACAATACATAAACCGGCCTAAACAATAAATAAACCGGCCTAAACAATACATAAACCGGCCTAAACAATAAATAAACCGGCCTAAACAATACATAAACCGGCCTAAACAATACATAAACCGGCCTAAACAATACATAAACCGGCCTAAACAATACATAAACCGGCCTAAACAATACATAAACCGGCCTAAACAATACATAAACCGGCCTAAACAATAAATAAACCGGCCTAAACAATACACAAACCAGCCTAAACAATAAATAAACCGGCCTAAACAATACATAAACCGGCCTAAACAATAAATAAACCGGCCTAAACAATACATAAACCGGCCTAAACAATAAATAAACCGGCCTAAACAATACATAAACCGGCCTAAACAATAAATAAACCGGCCTAAACAATACATAAACCGGCCTAAACAATACATAAACCGGCCTAAACAATAAATAGACCGGCCTAAACAATACATAAACCGGCCTAAACAACACACAAACCGGCCTAAACAATAAATAAACCGGCCTGAACAATAAATAAACCGGCCTAAACAACACACAAACCGGCCTAAACAATAAATAAACCGGCCTGAACAATACATAAACCGGCCTAAACAATACATAAACCGGCCTAAACAATAAATAAACCGGCCTAAACAACACACAAACCGGCCTAAACAATAAATAAACCGGCCTGAACAATATATAAACCGGCCTAAACAATACATAAACCGGCCTAAACAATACATAAACCGGCCTAAACAATAAATAAACCGGCCTAAACAATACATAAACCGGCCTAAACAATACATAAACCGGCCTAAACAATAAATAAACCGGCCTAAACAATACATAAACCGGCCTAAACAACACACAAACCGGCCTAAACAATAAATAAACCGGCCTGAACAATAAATAAACCGGCCTAAACAATACATAAACCGGCCTAAACAATAAATAAACCGGCCTAAACAACACACAAACCGGCCTAAACAATAAATAAACCGGCCTGAACAATACATAAACCGGCCTAAACAATACATAAACCGGCCTAAACAATAAATAAACCGGCCTAAACAACACATAAACCGCAATTCACAAATCCATGCAACTGTTTTACTCTTTGCTGTAATAAAGGATTTATATATTTTTTCTTTTACAAAAAAATGAATTTAGTGTTGTTTACGCTGTTCCAAACATGTTTCAAGGGTTGAGGGAGTAGGGAATGTTTTTCCGAAACAAATTATGTATTTTGGTAACAGACTTTTTGAGTCAAAAGAAACAAGTAAGAAACACAATGGGTGTAATTATGGCGCAGCTTCAGCACTGACAGTGGAGATAAACACTGTGGTGTGGGGCCTGTTCACTGCAGTAGGGAGGAGAAATGGTGCGCTTAAAGCATCAGACAAGCTCAGTGCATATAGTTGATTTTTATTCAAACACATATGGAAAAATACACGTTTAAACATTTCGACCAATCGATTGGTCAAAAAAAAACAGACGACTCTCGGTCGACCAATTTCTACATTTTTTGTAGGGAAAAGCTCTAAGCCAAATAAAGGCAAATCCTTAATGAGAACATGCTTCAGAGTGCAAACGACCTTAGACTGGGGTGAAGATGACTTTCCAACAGGACAATGACCCCAAGCATACAGCCAAAGAAATGCTGGAATTACTTTAGAACAAAAATGTGAAAATCCTTGAGTGGCCCAGCTAAAGCCCAGACTTGAATCCCATTGAAAATCTGTGGAAAGACTTGAAGATTGCTGTTCACTACTGCTCCCCATCTAACTCAACAGAGCTTGAAAAAGGCTGCAAGGAAGAATGGGTGTAATCCAGATGT